>NW_026709204.1:0-20645 GCF_030490865.1 Poecile atricapillus | reverse complement strand
TGTTAAAGCACAGTTTTTGACTAAAAGTTTTTGTTCTGAAGTTACAGCATCGGGGAAAAAATGTTGGTGCACAAGGTAAGGAAAAAAGCAAGGGATGTGTTACTAAAACCAAAACACCAAGTTGTCAGGCATTAGTTAAGTTGAAGCAATTTAGCCTTTTGACTTTTAGTCTGTTTTTAGGAACTTTTTGACAAAAATTACTGTATTACAGTCTTTAATAATCACAGTTACAGCAATAGCATCTTAATATTTTGGCTGGTGACAGTTCAATAAAATTTGGAAAGAATAGGCCTTTAAAATTTTCTGAATTCTTCGTTGCTGTTGTAGACCTTCAATTTAAAATTTAAAATGTGTGAGGAAAAATGGTGGTGGTTGGGGGAAATGAGAATTCTGAGCATTTAACTTCTGCTTACATAAGCAATTAAAAAGTGGGGTGGTGTGAAGACTTTGTAAGTGGTACGGAGAAAAGTATATACTTACAAACAGCCATTTTGACAGAATTACTCAGTGTGAAGGGCTGCTCCTGTTGTGCTTTCTGTCTTTCTTGGGGCAGCAAGTGGAAGGCTGCCTTGTGGCATTGGCAATGTCTGGATCTTCCATAGATGGTATGCTTTTAACGTGGGCTGCTGGGACTTTAAAATGAGGCTTTTTAAAGCCAGGAGGTCACTGAGCTTGTTTTCGGGCAAGAGACAGAGCCCCATCCCACTCACGGGGGAGTGTATGAGCTGTCTGTCTAGAGGGAGGAGCTGGCAGCTGGTCCTCATGAGGTAGACAGGCTCTTTTCAAAACCTGTCTGAGATATGGGAGAGGCCTCTGGCTTAGGCAATATTTTTCCCTGTGATTGTGCTGCCTGCATGGCTTAGGGCTGAATGGTGCCGAGAAATTGCACTCAGAGCTTGTTAATACAAATGATTTACACCTGAATTTACTCTTTTGTCCTGGAGCATAAAAGCTGCCTCCATACAATGCAACTCCCTTCCTGTGGAAATAGTATTCCTGTGTGGTCTGAGAGTAAATTCTGCCTCAGAACAAGAAATCTGTCAGGTTCATGTCTGTGCACCTCCAGTGCTAACTATTTTAATTTGTCCTGCCTTCCTACTCTGTGTTGTGCTCTCTGCTGTGCAAATCTCCCTGTTTGGATGTGCTGTGGCTGTGATCTCGTGTGAGTTTTGGGTGTGTGGGCAGTCCATGCCCTAGGAGTTCGTGTGGAGTATGTACCACCTAACCGTGAGACTTGCCTACCCCTCATACTAAGATGCCATCATACCTCTGTCCCGAGAAAAGGGGAGTGAACTTGTCCTTGGAAGGCCCACCTTTCAATGTTCTTTACTCTGTCCATCCTTATTAGAAAGAGTGAAAGGAACAGGGCACAGGATTCCAGATCTTGCTTTCCTTACATAAAGAGGAGACGGGGAGAAGGTTTGTTGCAGAGAAATGGCTTGACATGAGCTGACTGAGAGTCCATGGAGGACTTTACCAGTGCATCTAGATTTCTTTGTTGGTCAGCCTGGGACACTGAAAAACACAGGTAATCATGCCAGGAGCATGATTTTGATATGATATTCTACAAAAACTTTAAATATTTTTCTCTTATAAAAATTCCTCAATATAGTCCTTATGTTGCAATTTATCATGATGTTTGGGTATTGCATAGAACCAAAAGCGCTTGTATGTATCGAGCATTTAGGTTTCTGTATTCACAAAGGACTACACACTATTTAGGGTTCCCAGAATCTAAGGAGACAGTGAATTTGGATGAACTGTGTACTACAAATATCTTCTTGTGAAAAAACATCTGAGACAAACAAAACTGGTGGGGGAGAAATATGTATTGAGCCAGGCACTTCCACTGTCAGCTCCAAATCGGTGCCTGGCTGATAAGAGGTGGGCTGTACAGGTGGAGAAACCTGGCCTTGCATTTTCCTGCAAAGAGCTTCATCCCAGCTTCCCGCAGTCAGTTCCTTGGTGCCAGAGGACCATTTTGTGGGAGGTTCTTTAATCCTCATAACCAGCATGTTGGTCTGCTGAGACAGACAAGCACTGCAGCTTAAAGATAATTTTTAGGAAGAAAAGTTACGGAGAAAGTTACCAGAAAGTTTCTGAAACAGATCTGCTTCAATGAGAATCCCACTCAAATCCCAGCCTGTGGCCTTTTGCATGTGGCTGTGGTTGTAATGACTGGTTTTGTGATGGATTTTGCTTGGGCTTTCAGAATCAGTTTGAAATAGTTTGGTTTTGTTGTGTTGTGTGTTTGATTTTTATTTGTGAAGCTCCTGCTATCGGTAAAATTCAAGCAGATCTTGTTGCTTGCCTTGCTACAGCTGAAGTGGCTGGGTGTGTACATTCATACTGCTTCTTACTGTGATCAAGAAACTGTTTGCTGTAGGATTCTTTTACTGTGGATGTAATGTGTTTGGGAGTTTCAGCAGACACGCTTATGGTCTCTGTTGTGTTGTTAAATAGGGAATTGGCTTATAGCTGCCACAGAGCAGTCCACACTATTCAATCACAGCTGAAAGGATGCAGCATTTTGCAGAATGGGGAAAAGGGGAGTGGAGCAGAGAAGGATTTGGGGTGAGGGAGAGGGGATTGTTGTTCTTATGCTTGGCATTCTCCTTTAGAATATTTATCACAGGAAGTTTTCATTTGCAGTTCATGTATTTTTAGTCCCTAGGAGAAGATGAGATCTTTTAATCTGAATTATCCAGATAACTTGATTCTAGATGTACCTACTGAAATTTGAGACAGTGGCATAAAATCACAGAATTTCCTGGATCAGCGAGACCAGACACTCGCTCTGTGCCTGGTGTATGTGAATCTCACGCTGACTGGAAGCACAATTTTCTCTGGTTTTCCATGCATTTATTGCAAGTCTGCATTGGTCCCTAACTTTCCATTTTTCATGGTTTATTTATTTATCTCTTTGGGAATTCAGATTTCATCATTCTTTTAAATATTACCTGAGTCTGCTTTCCCTTCCATTCTTTTGATGATGACTTTTGAACACTTATTGTTGAAAATATATCTGGCTTAGTAAATATGCACAGTAATTGAATGCTACAAACTGGCAAGTTGTAAAGTAAGGAAAAAAGCTGTGCTTATTTTTTTGTGAAAAGCAGCCAGCAATATGCAATTTTTCAGTAGTAGTATGGAATTCTAGGTGAAAAGGCTAGTATTTTAGCAAGTATCGTCAAACCCCATATTTTCAGTTAGAAACTGCAGGATATTCAGCCTTTTGCGTTGCCATTATATGTGTATAAGCCTGACTATCTGTAATTAAAAACACATGGAAGGCATAAAGCTGCCTAGACATTTGGGAAACTAAATATAGCCTGTAAGCCTGTCCCTCCTTAAATTTGTTAGGTTAGTGCCTACCTGAGCCAGGATAGTGTGGTATGATGGGGAGGCTCTGGGTGGGTGATTTAAAGGAAGGGGGAGGAGCTTCCAGCAGTATCATTGGGTCATTTAAAACTGTTGTTATCAGTTACTGCTTTCCAGACCATAAGCATTCCTTGTGGAACTGTATTTTCCATTTCCAGCAGCAGCTTTGGAGCCTTTGAGACATAACAAATTTACCAGTGATGACTGACAAGACACCTTAGGCTCTTACTACAGCTCACTGCCTCAAGATCTTCTTCTCTGGGCTTTGGAGAGAAGCACAGAGAGAAGCCACTGCAGCTGCATTCTAATCAGAAATATAAATTGGCATGAGTACTCAATCTGAGAACATTCCATAGAAAGATGGAGTAATTGAGCAGACACATCATTTATTTGCTCCTGAGCTTATTGAACAGATGAAGCTTTGCTTTGCCAGAATATCTAGGGATGCATTCTTCAGTTTTCAAATGGTTTTGGACAGCAGAATATTATATTGCAGTGTGGTGAAAGTGGTTTAGCTCTTTCAAAAAATACTGCAGCAAACCTTGTTTATCTGGGGAAAGAAATCTTTCTTTGTTTCCTGAGGATGTAATAGGTAGAGTGCTGCTGAGAGCTCTATTTTGTTTTTTAACTGTAAGGAGAAGCTGTTCCATAGCTATCAGTTCTATAGCTATTTTGCTTCTGTACATATTTTCTGGTAGTGCTTCTCATAATATGCTCATGAGATGCTATCAATAACCCTGTGAAAGGAGGAAAAGCTTCCTTTCATAACAGCAGCTTCACTGACTTAAACTTACCAAAATCATGTTAATAGCTGATTTATTTTAATAAACCTATAACTACTGTTCAATCTGTCATCTTTATAAACAGAGCATGCTCTTGCCCATAGCATATGGATTAATGCCACCTTGTTGAATTTATGGATGTAGAGCCTACAATATTAATATGGATCATTATTTTTTTTTAACCTGAGCTTTTCTGGAATTCAATTCAAAATTCTTTATCGCCATAGGGAATGTTTTGTATTATTTATATTTGATGGGAGAATTTTTGTGACTGAGGGCTGAACATGGGTTATTACTCCTTGAATATGGCATGCACAGAGAAGAAAAGATGTTATTTAGTCTTACATCAGTCTGTTTATTTCCCAGGTAACATGCATGTGTCACTAGCAGAGGCTCTGGAGGTTCGGGGGGGACCATTGCAAGAAGAGGAAATATGGGCTATTTTGAATCAAAGTGCAGAGAGCCTTCAAGAACTATTCAGAAAAGGTAAGCATTTATTAAGACTGATAAATACAGGACTGGAAACATTTTGGTTATATTAAGGTGCCATATAAGTAAACTTCCTTGTCCTTCCTAGGCTCTAAACCCAAACAATTACTTGCTCCTAATCTGTCTCTGGGTGAATGCCTCTCTGCATCCTAGCCCAAAGGTTGCTTTCAACCATCACTTCATGTTCTTCCAGAATCTGTGACACATCCCATTTCTTGTGGTGATAACTTCAATTACTTTAGACCCATTGAAGCGAGATGGGAACATAGGAAAAAAGTGATAAATAATGGTCTGAGACCATTGGAACATTTTGGTACTGAAGGAGACACAGAAATGGATACAGTACTGTGCAGTCATGATCAGTGTGCTCTGAAGAGATTTCATCTCAAAGGTGAAAAACAGAAAACTTCACCAGAGGGCTAGATATGATTCCCGAAAATGCGAGTGGCAACACCTACATAGCTACTGAGAGGATTGTGGTGTTGTCTTGTACTTCAAAGGAGTAGAAGTATTTCTTCTCCCTCTTCCCTCCCACCTCAGTAGGCTTCAAGCTCAGCATCTGCAATACTGATAATACACATTTTAGCACTAGGTCTGAATATGGAATTTTCCCCTTCCTTATGTTTTCCTTTCTTTCCTTTAAAATCTGCAAATCCTTAGGGGCCCTTCCCTCTCTTTCTTGCTCTAATAGCAGTAAATGCTTAAGCCACATATTGAACTTCAGCAACATCTTTAACTTGTTCTCAATAAAGTGTATGTTCCCATGCTGCATCCTATTATTTGAAAACCTTTGTAGGGGGTCATCCCCTTATATCACCATGCTATGTAAGCTTATTCAGTTTTATTATGAAAAATCAAAGGCTCACACTTAGAAAATAGTCATTGTTTTGCCACATTAGTATGCATGGGACACATCTTGGTTATTTGGGACAAAATATTTTGCATTTCTTGCAAGTATTTGATTCAGAATTTTATCAAGATTCAACATTTAGGTTATTTTGGGCTGGGTTTTTTTTAAGATTTGGCTTAGCCAATCCATTGAGTCAGACACTGGCTGTGTCTTACACACTGCCCAGGCTCTGAGAGTGGGCTCTGTTGGACACTTCACAGGCTCCAGAGAAGGTAGATGTAGGCAGAAACTGCTGTGTGGTGCCTGATTTCTGATCACGCTTGACTTAGCTTTAAAAATATGAATTTTATCAACTATTTTTTGCCAGGTGAATTATAGGTAGTTTTGACATCCCATTCAAATTTACCTTCTTCTCCTTACCAATGTTCTCACAGCCCATGAGTGCATTCCCTTTCAGGAATGCTGAGTTTATTGTTGCAGTTTGACCAACTGACCTGTCCTGCTGCTTCTCATATTGCAAGAAAAGGAAAGCTGGCATCTGCTTTCCTCTCTTTCACTCTTTGTTCTCTCTTGGAAACAGTCAGGAGAATTATTTCTTTTAAAAGGAGAGATTGTTAAGACCTTGACTTATGAGGGATCTTGGATGATTAGAGGTTTACTCTTGTAAACTTTACAGGAATTGACACATGCAGCTCCATCTTCTAATCCACCTACAAGATCACAGTTGTATGAGCACATAGTAGTGAAACCACTTAAAACTTTATCCTGGGTCTCAATTTTTTCCAGAAGGGAGTCTCCACTGAAAATAAGAGCTTAGCCTTTCTTACCCTGAGAGTAGTGCAGAAAAATTATCGTAATCTGTATGAGGACTGCATGCAAGCATTGACAACAAGAACACAGTGAGCCCTCCTTCAGAAGAACAAGTACTGAAAGATGAGAGCACAAAACAGAAATCTGCCCCAGGACTTCTGATATGTGTTTTTAAGGCAGGGGAATGTTTGCCAGCCAAGACTGGCTAAGGTGATCTTACTGATCTTACTTCCTATCCATGAAGACCAAAACACAAATTCAGATAAAATCAGTGCCAGAAGAATCGGTCTCTTCTTTGGAGATGAAGCTGTTTTATTGAGTTGTTTTTCTGCTAGTTCAGCAAACTATTTTCAGTTGCATGCTATTAATTAACCTGGGATATAGCCTTTGGTAAAATGCACTTCAAGAGACACTCAAATGAAAGAGCTTTTCTGTGTAGCTGAGTTTGATAAAGGTAATCTAATTCCTCTCAGCAAGAGTTGGATAACCAGACAGTTTTTAATGAAGTCTTCAGTAACAAAGCAATCTAGAAACTTTTTTTGTCATCTTGAATATCAGTTTCTATGCTGGCTTATGAAGGTGCTGTCAATGTTCAGGAAGAGAAAATGTGGAGGTTCCTGTAGGCTTGTCTCACTCAATTTTGTTCTTTATTTGTGGAGGACTTGTAGCAAACAGGGGATCCTAAAGAAATCTTGTTTTCCTCGGTCAGATTTCAGACCCATTTCTTCCATGCATATGGTGTGAAAGAGCTATTTTATGGCAGAGTTTCCAAAATTTTTCAGAACTGACTGATCACTTCTGGGCAGAGGGCGATAGGGCAAGCTTTTAGCTTCTGCAAGATCACAGCATGTTCAGGTTTGACCAGCTCTCAGAAATGCTATTCCTCCCTGTACAGAGTCCTGGAGTCCCTGAACACACTGTTCTGTAACAAAATACAAGATTTGTTGAATGTTTTGTACATTGTTTGTTCAAAAAAATTAAATGAGGCATACTGTTCAACAGTCTGTGTTCCAGCTGTTTTGAAATGAGGGGGATAAAAAAGGCCATGGAAATAGCAAACTCTTAAATTGCCATCTGTTGTCAGCCTCCCCACACCAGCCCAGGACCCGCAGATGCTTTAAGGAATTACCAGCCCAAGTAATCATTTTTGTGTGTGACCCTGGTAGAGTTTTGGTAGTTTGTTTCAAGTTGAGAATCTTGCTATCACTCTGTCAACTGAGAACCTGTTCTTCAATTAATTTCTTACTTTAGCTAGTTTCTGGAAATTAGAAAAAATGTCAAAAAAAGGCTTCTGTTACAGATTTGATGACGACTTCATACAAAAAAGTTTTGCATATCTTTTAGTGAGTCTATCTTCTTATCCATCAAAACACTGAATAAGAGAAACACAGGATGAAAATCCATTGTCTTCATGGCTAATTGCATATCACATCATGCCTAATTCAGCAACAGATACAGAAATGTGCATATTTTTATCCCTCTTTGTATTTATGGTTCTAACAGATGTTGAACTCCTTAAAAAAAACTTTACAAATTTATTTTTATCATTATAAAAAATGAAAGCTTAGATTGAAATGCCTAGTTGCTTATCACCAATTTAGAAGATCAGCTCTGGTAGCTGTCTTGTCAGCATATTATAAGCTGTTAAATGAAGGAGAAAGACAATCTAGGACTCAGTTGCAGATCTGACATCAGTTGCATTGGTGATGTTGAGATTAATCTGGAGATTTGAAAAGGCTGATACCAGACCTGCCCTTCTCTTACATCTGTTTAATTATGTGCAATAACTATTTTGTTGTTGAAAGGGTGTATCAGCTGTTTCAGACATGCTGTATCTTGCACTCAGAACTCCATGAGGTCAAAGGAACAAGTCTTTGAAGTAATCTCAAATGTGAGTGTATAAGCATTAGGAGAGTGCTGTGCTCGCTGCTGCTGAGAATTATAAAACAGGCGTCCCTCTAATTTGCTAGGTTTAACTGGAAAAGATTTATCTAAACTTGAAAGTAGGAAAGCCTTCATATGTCACCCAGGCCACTCCTGTTCTAAAGTGTGCGTTGAGGATTCTGAAAACAATTGGACCTTAAGTTTGGAGACATGTATCTAAAGGAAGGGGGAAGGGAAGAGGGAAAGTGAGTCTGATGTTAAAAAGACAGGTTGAGCAAAGAAAGAGTCTTTGCAAGTTGAATGTCTCGGAAATTTGTATATGGGAAATTATTTATGTAAAGAAAAGTTGTATGATCTGAAAGTGGATGTGAAGAAGGAAGATTATGGTTTTCAGGGATCTGTAAATGCTGTTGACAGTCAAACTACTGTAGCTGCTTTGCCTGAGTAAGCGTAATGAAAAGAAGGAAGGCAAAGTGTGAAATGTGTTGATGGGACTAGTGATGAGTCCAAAGTAGTCATAGACCTAGTTGGGATGGAACAGGAAATGGATTGGTTTGGTTGACAGGAGGAAAAATGCAATAGGAAAGGGTAAAAAGCCAAATCCTCCTTTCCTAGATCGTCCTTGTTGGCAGGTGATAAATGATTTTCCTTTTGCCAATAAATGTTGGGGAATTATTTTTCTTTTTTCATTGTCTGGTGACATTTGATCTTTCAGTTGCTGAGAAGGAGAGAGATTGGACTTCTGTAATTTTACTGGGGTTTTAAAATTTTTTTTAGTTTCTATTCCTCATGCCTTCCTCCACTTCCACCCACCCTACTCACACCAAAGAGGCTCGGTGACTACTTGCACTCTTTGCAGAGCTCTGCTGGATGTAGTCAGCACTACAGTGTAGTGTGGTGTTTGATTGTGGGGCAGCTCAGCAACAGAAAGTGATCTCAGAAACTAATTGTTCAAGCTGTTTCTTGCTCCAGTATCCTCAGCAAAGAATACATTTCAGTTTTCCAAGGGGCTCAGTATCCCATCAGAGCTCTCCTATCCCTTGGTGCCGAAGGCAGAGGGAGCAGAGACACTGCAGTGCTGCTTGCCCTGTGCACCAGGCGTGCAGGGACACGCTGCACCAGCCCAGGAGGAGAGGATTTACAGCAGAAGTGGTGCCGTGTGCTGGCATAATCCTGGCCAGGCTGCAGTTGAGTCAGTGGTCTGCCTCCAGCCTGGCCTGAGCATACAAATTTTCAGGTTCCTTTGCTCTAGGAGAAATCTTACTTGTCTCAGTGAGGGCTATGGAGGGAAGCAAAAATGTGTGTTGAAAGCCTTGTGTATATTTTTGGGTTGTTCTATGCTGTTTAGAGATGTGTGTGTATGTGTTCTGTGTGGCTTACAAGAAGTGGGGGGTAAAGATCCTGAAGGACTGACTGGAATTGTGACTGTAGCTTGGAAATTCAAAATTACGTGCCAACAGTATTGTAAAATAGATCCATTTCAAAATTTGTCTTCATGTCTCTTAGAATGTCGTGGGCCTTTTTTTATCTTGGGCTACTTCTGTGCTGTTAAAGCACATAAAGGATTTTTTTCCTCTCTCATTTGTTTGGCAGATGCTCTGTAGCTGAGGATTATTTCTGTTTTTATTGTGTTTAAAGCCAGTTCAGTCTCTCACTTTAAGTAAGACCATGCTATTTATCTCTGCCTTGGTACTGCTTGAAATGCTGAGCTCTCACAAGTGTTTTGTTACCAAGTTGCATAGTTCTGGAGTTAACTCAGAAGGCTGGCAGCTCTAGCACAGTTGAAAGCCTATTAGATAGAAAATCGACCTGAGCCATATCCTGAATTCCAGTGCGTTTAGAGAAAAGGGCTTGAAACTTTTTTTTTGGTCATTTTCCTCAGTATTTTCAGGAGTGTATTACCCTTACTGCTCTTACAAATAATTCTGAAAGCCTCAATAGAAGATGATGCAAATATTATCACTGGAAAAAAGTTTCTTTTGTTTTCCTGTGGTTGCTGTCTATTTGATACATTGCATCTTTGCAATTTTTTTTTTTAATCCATGGTGCAAACATGTTAGAGATGTGTTTCTAAAAAGTATTTCCTTAGGTATATCTACCTGGTTGGAGCTTTGAGATAGTTATTTTGGTTTGTGATGCATGCCTTGAGGAAGGAACTGGAGAATTAACTATTTTATCCTCATCCTTCCAAACAATCGATTAGATTCCCTGGAGTTGTGGTGTAGGCTCTATGATCTGCTATGTTAGTTACAGGCTACTGAAAGAGGAAGATGAGAAAATGTCAGTAAAACGCCAAAATCACTCTTTTTTCTAAACTTACTCTTTATCACATTAATTTTACATTGCTTGAAGTCATGAAGATTCTTGAGTGGGAGTGGATCAATAAATTCAGACTCTACATCGACAGGGGACAAATTCTCTAAAGTTTGTTGAAATTAATATTGGGAAGACTTCAGACTAATTGAGGGAGTTTAATTGATCTTAAAACTAAATCAATTTTTTGTCTTCGTATATGTTAGTATATTAGTATAGTCTTAGTTTAGAATATGAAGAGTTTTTATGTATTTCAAGTATTTATTACACAAAATGTTAAAGTAAGATTAAAACCTCTACATTTCTTGAAGTGCCTGAGTTGGGATTCATAAGGTAGAATTTTAAAATATTATAAGATGTTGCTTGTTTAGGGTTTTTATATCAGTGGTGAATACACACAGAAGTGGTGCAGAATTCAGTAGTTACCCACAGGATAATTTTTCAAAGTCAAAGGTCAACTTGGTAGTCTTAATAAAAATAGATTTGGAAGCTTTGCTATATAATGTTGTATTTTCTTGTTACATGTAATAGAAATGGCCTGTTCATTCTTGTTTCTTTTTTCTAACATCTGAACTTGCTGCCACAACAGTGAACAGCAATTGTTCTGTTTGTTTCAGAGGAAGTGGGGCTAGAAAATTGAAAGACGTACTTGGGAGATCTTTTTACACCTGATACTTGCAAGCAGTAATGTAATATCCTAGGAGATTAGAAATATTCTAGATTACAAGATAGTTCAGCAGTCTAGGAACCAGCACTGTAGGAATATCCTGAGCTGGAGAGTGGAAAATGTTAGTGGTGGTGCTAATGGAGGAAATTATTATTCTGCTGTTTTTGGTTACTATATCAAGGGAAAAAGGATATACCACTCAAATATGTTTCCTCAGATCTTTGATATATTGATATATTGTGTAGCAGAAGACAGAGCTATTGCCTTTTTGCCTATGAAAAAATCAAACTTTTATTTTTTTCTTAGTAAAACCTCATGCCTCCTTCAGTGAAACTGAGTTGATTCATGTTTGAGGTGTTGAAAAAATTGTTTTGACTTAAGGAAATGGTCTTTTTGTTTTCTTTTTTTTTTTCAAGTTAGTTTTACAGCAGTGTTATCAGACTTCAAAAACCTAGCTGGCAAATTGCATATCTTGGTTACTTTTGGTTCTGCAATTTCAGTGCTTGTTTTGAAATTTTCAGATATTTGTAATATTTTTTCACTTTAGACTAAAAATTACTTCTGTGCCCCAAAACTCTTCTCTTTTGTCTCCTTCTATTAGCCACTCTAATGAGTATTTTCCTTCCCCACTAACTTTGTCTACTGTCTTCCAAACATTGCTGCTGCAGTAGTGCTATGTTAGGACAGGAGCAAACTCCATTCCTATTGTATGAATTAGCCTTAATGATATGTGCACTGCAGAAAGGGAATGTTTTATATGTCAACTGTAACACAAATGAAATAACTTCAGGACAGGAGATTGTGAGTATTTTAGCAGGCTCTTCCTGAGCTTGCTGGTATGAATAATAGTGAAGAATACTCATAAAAGATAGGTGTTACTCCCCAGTGTGATTAAAATTGAGGTTGTTGTGGTTATGAAACACCACAAGTGGAAAAGGAAGCATGAATCTATTCCACTAATAGTATGTAGGCTGGTAATAAACTAACATCCAGAAAGGGCATCAAACAACATTGCTTCATTTTCAGGGTGGTTTTTGTTTTTTTCCCTTTTCAATTACAGCTGATCCTGCTGCTCTGGGATTCATCATTTCTCCATGGTCTCTCCTGTTGCTTCCATCTGGCAGTGTGTCATTTACTGATGAAAATGTGTGCCAACAAGACCTGCGAGCATTCACAGCACCAGAGGTTCTGCAGAACCACTCGCTGTCTTCCCTGTCAGATGTTGAAAAGGTACCTCTTGAAAGTGGCTCTTCCTTGGCAGACAGCTCTGGTGGTTTGCTGTTGATCCCTTCACAAAATAGCTTTAAACTGTCCTTTCTGTCTCCCTTTGGTTTGTGATTCATGTTATTTCTTTTGTGAGGTGGGGAAGGGATCCTCCTACTTTGTTTTTGCTGGTTAAAGTGGAATAGTGATCATGATTGTATGCAGTTGTGAGGAAGAGTCTCAACAAGCCCTGCCCACGTACATACTTGGGCAAGGGCTGCACAGAATTCCCACTTCTCCTTTTTAACTCTTTCACAGGGGTAAATATTCAGACAAGTAAGGTTTGTATATGTGATCTCCAGGTCACTGACAAGTACAGTCAAAATTATTATCTTCTCAGCTGTATTCTTGACAAAATTTTTCGTGAATGGTAACTTTCCCCAGAAAACCATTCCCTTGGCTTAGTCAAAGATATTTAGTGGTGGGAGTGAAAAGGAAGCTGAGCTATTTCTATCTCCTTGGCTTTCCTGGATCAATAATCCTTAGAGGAAAGCTAACCACAGCCAGTGTTGTAATCTGGGAACAATTATGACATTTGGCAGTGTTCTTCCAGGAAGAACAGCTCTTACTCCAGAGGAAAGTGGTATTGGCATTGATTGCTGTTGTGTGCACAAGGACTATTAAAACATGTGTTTCTATGTTGAATATTTTGTTTTAGCAGTTTTTTGTATATAGTCAGTTTTCTTCAGGGCTATATCACTGAATATCTACTGAAAATCCACAGTTACTCCCAAGCCCTTTAGACATCCTTCTTGCCCTGCATATTGTCAAAATTAATGGTATAAAAAATATATTTACAGTTTTGTCTATGGCAAAACTATAAACAATTAGAAACCTAGGCTGAAAGTTTTAATAGAGAAGTAAAAATAACACTGACAAATGAAGACCCAGGTTCAGTTACGTAGGATGCAGCTGCCAAATCCTGTAGTAATACTATTGGAATTGTTTCTTTTCTTTCAAGAGGGACAACACTTCAGAAGACAGTAACGTTATCTCTAGTGCCAACTCTGAAGTTAATGTACAAAACTGGCCTTTAAAAATGGCAGAAAAAATAGTTCTGAAGTGACAAGCTTGTGACCTTTGTCAGAGCTGATTGCATTCTTTGTTCTGTGCCAGTATTCAATACGCTATTTTTTTTTTCCTTTTGAAATAAATGGGAGGACTGTTACTATGAAAAGCCATGCTGAGACATTTCTTAATCTCTAGGAAGGAAACATTCAGAGGGACCTCTGTGGCCTGTAAATGCCAACACAGAGCATTTCATTAGGCGATGACCAAATGCTGGCGCTCTGTACATGCACAGCGCTGATTAATCCTCGCTGATTAGGGCTGTGTGAATTTCTTTCCTAGTGGCAGCATAACGCTGCTTGCTGGATGGAAGGTGATCTACTTAGTTGCTTACATGGAAAAAGGAAGCTCCCTGAAACAGCTTTGTACAAAAACTGGTGTCCTTTTATGACTTTTATTAGTTGAAGTTAGTAGAGCTGATACATAGCTTATATGTGCAGCCCTCTTTTTCTGACTGCTTCCCTTTCCATTCCTATTAGACTCTATCAGGTCATTCATAGGTTCTTTGTAAGGAATATGTTGACTTTGTGTTTCTTAGGTCACAGAATCAGATTTTGCTTTGCTGACTGTGGTAACTTTTAAGACATTTAAAACTTCTTTTTCTTCTGTCACAACTGGCTGTAGTTCACTGAATTAATTTACTGAAAATCATTGTTTTTTTCCTTTTAGATTGTTCTACTAAAAGCTGCTGAAGGCAGAAAAGCATCTTGTTTTTTAAGACCTTGTATCAGACAGTGACAGAGTTGCCTTTGTCTTTTCAGTTGCGATTCTGCTTGCTAATACAAATTAATGGTGTATTCAAGGAGAAATACCCCAAAAAAATTACAGTCAATAAAGGAAAACCCCTGTCATTCTAAGACACACAGTCAATTTGAATCCAAAATACATCTGAGGTAACCAGGACAACAAGCTTATGGGAAATAGAGTAACCAAACCATTCAAAATTAGAATGGAGATTGATTTGGGAAATTAATTTCATGTTGATTTATATATTCTGGAAAATACTTTAAGTGTAATAATACAAAAATTAATTAGAATTTTTGAATAAATGCTCATCTTTTGAAAGCTGTTTTCAGATAGATTAGTAGAGTAGCAAGTTTTAGTTTAGAGATCTGATTGCACATCTCATTTTTGGAAACATCTTTGGGTATGTTGAAGCTCAGAATCATAGAATGATGGAATACCCTGGATTGAAAGGGGTCCTCAAGGATCATCAAGTCCAACTCCAGATTCCAAAGAGGGCAACCCAGAAATGTATCTGAGCGTTATCCAAATTCTTCTTGAACGCCAGCAGACTTAGGACTATGACAATGTCTCTAATTAAAATTAACTAACTTTATAATAGTCTTTTTAATTGCTGTTCTTGCATTATTGAGGGAGTGAAAAAGTTGGGGCATTTCTGGTTTTGTTTGGTTTGGGCTTTTTCTTGATTGTTTTTGTGTCTTTTTTGTTTTATTGGCTTTTTCTGAAAAGTTTTTTTTTATTCATTATTGCTGTGAAAGCATATTCACCTTTTTCTGTGTAGCTGTGGTATATCTTGATACGTAACAAAGTCTTTGTAGTTTTTCAGTTGAAAGGGTAATGGATAATAAACCAGATAGAGAACAATTTTATCAGTATTTGAAAATGAATGTTTTTGGGTGGATGGGGCAGTGGTATTAACTTAAAAACCTTGATGCATTTTTCTAACTACTGTCCTAATCTGTTCAGATTTTTGTCAATTTATACATCTAGAATTTAAGTAAGAGATTTTGTTTTTAATTGGTGAAGAGGCTGACTTATGTGACCTTTTAATTTATCACTGTCCTTGTAATTGTTGTTCATTGCCTTCAGAATTATTCAAAAAGTTTGTTGCTTTATGTACCGTAAATATTACTAATAACATGGTATAAAGAGCCAACACTAGTGTATATTACTTACACAGTCCAGAAAAATTGTGCCTTCTTTCTACCTTTTCCCTGTTTTTTTTTGACAGTCACCTACAGAGCCAGCATGTGCTTGTGCTTTTAATTCTGCGGTATTTAAAGGTTTTGTTCCCTGTAGTGAGGGGTTTATTATGCTGAAGACATATTAATCATTAATTGTATGTGTAATGGCAAATGTATTTGTACCTTAAAATATCAGTTGCAGATTAAGGTACTGCTTTAAATGTTTACATTCTTTCGTTCATTCCTTCTTCTTCCTTTGATCCCAATCTTTGTGATCTCATTAGGATAGCCCCCTGCTTGAGTTGTGCCAAGGTCTGCCTTGCCTTGAGACACAAGTTTTGAGGATCCTTTGACACAACCGTGCAGTCTTTACCCCACACTAGGCTGATTGTATGGATTACATGTGTTTCTTGCCTCAGTGTGAGATGAAAGCTTAAAATTGAACAGAGAGGATGGGGGGACACTGGTTAGATGTCATGTTTTGTAGCACTGGGATTTGCTGTGCTCTGAACCTCATGTAAAAAGAGGTAGATTTGAAGAGGGTTATGACAAAATAGCATGATGCTTAAGTCAAAATTATTCTAAGCAACTGTTAAGTCACTTCCTCACCTTTAAAGTCTGCTTCTGCATTTCTAGTCTTGTTATGCAATGGATTGAGATTATTTGTCTTGTATGGCAGTCCATATTTTGGGTATGGCGCTCTTTTGGGGAGCTGACCATGAAGTTCCTCAAAGTCAGGTAAGTTTGGATTTGTTTTTGGTTAATATTGCAGCTCCAGACTTGATACTGTTTGACTGACTCTGCATTTGAGTTTTCATGGCAGGGTGTCATACTGAGACACTGAGGAGCAAGAGGCCTTTCCCAGAATTTTACAGATGGGTCAGGTTGGAAAAGACCAGAGTGGGTCCAACCTCCCTGCCCGAGCAGGGTCATTCCACAGTACATGGCACAGGATTGCATCCAGATGGCTCAGTGAGCTTCTCTAGGCAGTCTGTTCCTGTCACTGCACGGTACAGAAGTTTTCTTTCCCATACTCGGAGTTTTTCTTGTGATGTGTGGTCTGGTTTTGCAGGGAGAAGGTGCTGGTAGCACATTTCTGTTACTTTCCATGAAGATACATCTGGGCTAGTCTATCCTGTAATGCCCCAGGCTGAAAGACAGCAGTTCAAGCTGTTGACAAAGGAGAAAATAATTTATTTTGGTTTAGGCTTATATAAAAATAAATATTGAAGTAACATGGTTGTTTTACACATAATAAAACAGCTTGTTCTCCATGCTGCCATAGCTTCTGTGAGTCTGGATTTGACACATATAGATAATATATGTGTATAACTTTTCACGATGGTCAAGAAAGGGTATGAATTGTTTGGAGCAGGTCTTGCTATTGACTTGTCAGTCCATGCAAACACAGTTGCAGACTGCTTAGAGATGAGTGTTATTACTCGATGTGGTTATTTTACACACCCAGCATAAATCTTAGACTGTCCTGCCAAAACTGACTGAAGATTGATGTGATTCTTTATCTTCCTCAGAGCTCCTTCCCTGTCCCCCTTTAAACTTTCAGAAGTAAATACCTAGAAGAGTGAAAATAAGATAAAATGCTTCTGAAAAGGCATTTAATAATGGACCTGCAGCTGTGGGAGAAGCAATTTGTGGTTTAGATTTAGGTTTGTTCCTACTAGTTGATGTTATATATAAGACTAAGGAAGAAAATTTTGAAAGACTTCAGTATTTTAGGCCTTTGGTTCCTAATATTTTCTTTACCAGAGTGGTAGTTGACATCTCAGTTGTACTTATTTGGAAGTAGCTGCCTGAGTGCAGCTAAGTAAAAAACTTTGAAGCTCTGAATGTGTAGGGGAACCTGTTCATAATGGCTACTGCGCCTGTCCCAAAATCCCTAGAGTTTTCTTATATTCCAGGGCTTTCCCATTTCTTTGCTTTCCTGTCTTGTAAGAGATGAAAGGAGTAGTATTCAACAGTAGTAGGAGAGTGATTTAAAGTAGGTAGGTGTTGAGAGGAGTGTAGGCATGAATTTCAGTCCCCATTTTCTGTGTTTCTTCCTTTGGTGTTTAGAGTGTAGCAGCACTTTCTCAATAATGTAGTGGGGAGGCAAGCCCTACCTGCTAATGAAACAGGATTTCCCCAAAGACAATGTGGTGAGGTATGCCTAGAAGGAATCTGCTTTTGGGATGTAGTCATGTGGGTCCTCTGTCCTGCGGAGTTAGTGTTGGCAAAAGGACAGTCTTGTGTGTGGCATTACTTTTGTGCATTAATTTGCATGTGCAGATTTGCCCTTTTTCTGTATTTGCCTCTGTTTGTTAATGAGCTGCTTCTCTGCTGGGAGTGTGGCTGAACATGAGATTCATATCTTATTCACATACATGATTTTTTATGATTAGTTAGAAGTGATAAACAGATAGATGGGAAAAGCCTATATTAATTAAATCGGGGTGGTCCAGAGTGCCTTTTTTATGGTTCACCTTAAGAGTGCACACACAGGGAAGATTGAAAGATTGCAATTGTTTGAAGCACTCTGTGATGCAAAAAGCTTGACAGTGTTTGTACTTTGTGGGTAACCACCCACTTTGGGAGAGTTGCAGATCAGAACGCTCAGGTCGCAAGTGCCTACGGCACCTGAGAACAAGTGTTATCACTGGCTGCTGCATACCCTGGGGAGGGATATTCCAGTACAGCGTGCTCCTCTATTCACTCAACAGGAAGGGCAGAAAGACATCGAGATGCACTTTTCTTTTAGACTGTATGGGTGCTGTCCTGCAGTTATGAAGCTCTGCTTCGTTAACCAGTGGCTTGGTTGTTTTACTCCTTACTTTTTTTGTTGATACAAAAAAAAGTGATATCAGTGGAATTTGGGAATGCTAACACATCTGCTGCAAAGTATTGGGGAGGTGAGGAACTGCAGAAACTGAGCACAGAGGGTTGTCCAAAATTATTGTGATGAGGTTTGAATTTTATACTTGGGTGGCAGAATTTTCAAAATTAAGGAATAAAACTTCCTCTGAACCTTTTCCCTTCTACTTTATTTTCACTTACTCATTAAATGTTTGAGAAAGTCATTGGTGTCATGACCTTAGAGGTCAGGCAGTTTGTTCAGGCTGGGTCATTGTAAAGTAGGAGTTGAATCCAGAGGCTGAATGTCTCTCTCCTGTTCTACAGCCACTATTTTGTCACCTCCTAGATGGTGACTTTCAAACTGGCACTCAGATAATGTAGGTAATAAGTCTTTGAGTGTCTTTGGTTTCTGATTGTTTCCCAAGTCACTCAGTTAACCAAGTTAAAACTGATTCTCCTGTCTCCCCTGTTCTTGTTTGTCACTAGCCTATCAAGCTTGGAGACCATCTCAACAGCATTCTCCTGGGCATGTGTGAAGATGTCATTTATGCCCGTGTGTCTGTTCGGACTGTTCTGGATGCCTGCAGCGCCCACATAAGGAACAGCAACTGTGCCCCTTCTTTCTCATATGTGAAGCAGTTGGTCAGACTGGTTCTGGGAAGCCTGTCTGGGGTAAGTCTGTGTCAGCGTTTGAGGAAATAATAGAGGTGAGCAGGAAGAGAGCAAAAGTGCTAATTCAGAGTCACTCTGCAGTCATTCTTCCTCTTGTTTTGGTATGTTGCAATTTTGACAAGGGTGAGTGTTGAAAGGAGAGAACAGCTTCTCTCTCCCTGTAGCAGTTTGTGCACTTGACAGTTCCTCCTGGAACATGCATTCACGAGTTTCTGAGGAGGTCATTTCATGAACTGTCTTCATTGAAAAAAAAAAAGTAGGGAGAAACAGGAGAACAGGGTGATGAACTGTAGGGCAAGCCTTAGACTTGTTGCTACTTGAAATGCTTCAGAAATGATTGCTGTGAGTTTACTTTAACTTGAAGTTATGCTTGACTTTTGGAGAGTTGCTTATTAACAGAAAGGAGGACTGTTTAGGCAGTGTGACAATTCTCTTGCACTTCTGCTCAGCTCTTGAATATGAGAATTGTGGAGGATTTTATTGTCTAATAATGACCAAACTGTTTTTAGAAGTGAAAGAAATTACATGAACTCATCTTGCAAAGTTACTATTCCTGATGGGCAACTTCTCTCTTCACCTAAACCATTACAGCATAAATTCAGACTAGTTAAATAATTTTATGTAAATAAAGGAAGACCATAAATTGGCGTAGAATAGTAGAATGGTTTGGGTTAAAAGAGACCTTAAAGCTATATCCAACCTCCCTCCCATGGTCAGGGATACCTTTTGCAAGACCAGATTGCTCAGACCTTATTCCAACCTGGCCTTGAACACTTCCAGGGAAAGAATGTCCACAATTTCTCTGGCCAACCTTTGCCAGTGCCTCACAACCCTCACAGTAAAGAACTTCTTCCTAATAGCTAATTTAAATCTACTCTCAGTTTGAAGCCATTTTCCTTTGTCCTGTCACTACATGCTCTTGTAAATAGTTCTTTTCCATCTTGTAGGCTCCCTTCAGGTACTGGAAGGTCGCTCTTAGGTTACCCTTAAGCCTTTTCTTAGCCTTTCCTCATAGGAGAGGTGCTCCACCCCTCTAATCAACTCAGTGTCCTTTCTCTGGACTCACTCCAGCAGGTCCATGTAAAAACTGGTGTCTAGAGAGACAGCACTGAAATTGCATGCAAAATGTTTATTTGATAGATAGTTTCTTCATGTATCTGGTTTGGAAGTGCTTGCAGAAAGCAAGAGGTCCCTTCATTTGTCTGATATTTGACAGCAGCTGATTATGGCAGGCCTCCAGAAGTAGTGCTGAGCCTGAGCTCCACAAAGCCTTGTCTAGTCCGTGAGGTATGTCTGTCAGTCCAGTGCTCCTCACTGTAGTGTCTGAAGTCTTGTGTAGTTACCGAGTGGGACTAGTCTGTGGTTCAGTGAAATAAAAGGCTACAGGGCCTTCATCAGTGGTGCTGTTAAAATAAAGATCCAGGTTTTAAGTCAGGCCACAAGCTATAGAAACAACCACTCTGGAAAGTGAGTCATTATTCTCCAAGCTGTTGATGGCCATTTCAGCTTAGCAAATTTTCTCCCTCCTCTTGTTCTTACCAGCAGGCTTTCAGGGAGTCTGGGTTTTCTGTGGCAGACTGATGTAGACCAGCCTGCCAAAGACAGTAACAGTGCTCCCAAATGCTTGTGCTGAAATCCAGCGCAGAGCTGAATCCAGCAAGTGCGCTCCCAAGCTCCTGTCCATGTTG
>NW_026709203.1:0-20720 GCF_030490865.1 Poecile atricapillus | reverse complement strand
AACCCTCAGCAGTTATTCCCTTGAACAAAAGCCTCGAGATTTAATTTCCGTGTCTTCAGCTTGCACTGGGTATAGTTCTGCAGAAGGATCAAGCCCAGCTTTCCAAAAATAGCAGGAGCAGGTGTAGATGGTTGCTGCTGAAGCTGGCTCAGCTTTGTAACCAAAAGTTTCCCGTTCAGCTGCAAATTGCATCTCCTCCCCAGATCCTTGCTCTGGGAAGAGAGGGTGATGATTTGTGTGATGGCTCGATTGAAATGGATAAAGGGGAATCTTCCCATTTGGTTAACAATTGTAGGGGATGCTCCCAGCACCTCTGACTGCTGCTTGCCGATGCAGAAGATGCTCCAGTGAGCCTGGCTGTGTGTGTGCCACTTCTGAGCTGAATCATGAGCATTAAAAACCACATTCAATGCTTTACTCCAGCGCCCGTGGTGTTTCTACAAGGGAAGTTACAGTCACACTGGGTGGAGGAACCTCCCTGTCTGGCTATGGGGATAGTGAATACAAGGAAATGCTTGCGGTTCTGGACATGATGGCATCATTTGGAATTTCTCTGCTGTTTTTTGCACTGATGCATTTCATTTGGCAGTTGAGAATTTCATAGCAAACACTCTCTAAGATGCAAGCACTCCGTTCCAATGTTTAATGTTTTGGAATGCTAATGGATTTTATTTTCTTTCCCCCTCTGTGCTGAATGTTTCTTTCTCTTATGGAGGTAAAGCTGTATGTGAACTGCATACTGAGGGGGCTGCTGTCTGACTGAGGCAGCCACACAGATGCTTTTAGTGCTCCTGAGCATCATGAGTGGGCTTTGGGAGCTGCTCACAACCCCTCCTGTCCAAGACTGGAGGGTGCTTTCCTCTCCCCTCTCTCTAAACATTGTGCAACATGCATGTGATCCCCAAAGTGTTTCTTAAGATTCAGATGAGGAAAATCATTATTTATTCTGGTCAGCAGCCATGTAGCACTGGGGAACAGACAGTGCTCTGCTTTACATTCTGCTACAATTGCAATCTCCTTTTTTCCCCATCCCAGCATTTTCAGCTGAGGGTGAGAAATACTTGATGCCCACAGTCTCTGTTCATGTTCTCTTTAACGAGACCTTTGGGATCTGTTGGGACTGTTTTGTGGGACTCGGCAAGTGTAAGTTCCTGTGTATCATGATGAGGAGTGCATATTACTCAAATTTTTGTGGGCTTCATTGTATTGGCATAAACTTTGCCCCTGTACCACTGTGACCCAGCTTCCTGGCAACTTCTGAATCGAGGCCCTTTCATCCCAGCTGTGTGATAGATCCCAAGCAGGAGCGTGGAGTAAATGTGGTTTCTTATTCATGAATTAAGCCTTAAATGAATTGAGCAACACTGGTGTATTGTAAAAGGCAAGGAAAGATTGAAAAGGTCTTTTTAGAGGACCAGCGTTGAAGGTGTTTGGATTGAGACAGAATAACTTGGAGGAGTTACAGCTGGGCAGATCAGTTTATTATTTCTTCAGATTTTTAAGGCCTTCTTTCACTTATTAATAAGTCTAGTCTGCTATCTTTACCTATCTAATTTTGAAGAAAAACAGAAGTCATCTGTGGTATAATTCTCCTTTCTTTAGTCTCTCTTGATGGAAGAAGTGCTTACATGCAACTTAAATAATGAAGGCTTCCAGTGTGCACTATTTATATTCCCTCTCACCTATGCTTATGGTTTTGTGAAAATGAAACCTGATTGAATATACTTTTCATTTCTTCTTCAATATTTTGTTAATAGACAGCCACAATTTATCGAATTTTGCACAGAACAAAAATGCAGCCCTCTAATGAAATTAGGCCCTTTTAAATATAGAACATTAAAACATAATCATTTTTGCTTTCTGTATCATGAAGTCTGAGACTAGATGGATAATCTGACTTTTAAAATATTTACATGAAGTTTGAGAAGTGCTCAATTTGTCTTTGAGAAATAATGAACAGATGCCATCATTCTTCCTGTCTTCAGTTGGAATTTTGGTGTGTCTGTTGCTTGGGATAACCAGGTCTCTCTGAAGACAAAGAGATTTATATGCTGACATGTAAACTGGATAAGCCTGGGATGGTCAAGAGACAAGTGGAAATATAAGAGCAAATGAACGTCCACAGTAATTCCTGTGCCTGTTGTTGGTACTTACATGTTCCAGAAGGCTGTAGATGTATTTCAGTTACTGCTTCAGCCCTGGCAAATGGATATCTTTAAAGGAAAGCTATAAATTCTCTGCTTGTTAGATGGGAATTTCATGTGGTTGAACAACGGGTTGTGTCTGTGGTACTTGCAAGGGAGAATGGAATGAATGAATGAATGAATGAATGAATGAATGAATGAATGAATGAATGAATGAATGAGGGGTAGGACTGGAAGATCTCAAGAGGTCCCTTCTAATCAAAAAAATTCTGTTTGTGCAAGTGTCTGTGCAGGCAGAGCAGGGCCCCTATTCCTGTGCTGCTCTACCTGACTTCTCTCCTCTCTGAATGCACCAGAACCTGCATGAGCAAACATGAGGTCAGTGGGCTCCTGCAGGGAGATTTTGGATTTAGGCTTTCACTGTTGAGGACCTTTAATCAAAATATCTTCTCTCTTTTCTTCTACTATAGCAAATAGTTAAATGATGTGAAAGCTCTTCCCCTGGTTCAGTGTCTCAGCTGAGTTACTGATGTAATACCCTGGGGAACCCTGAATTAAAAATACATTTTTGCTGTCATTAGAGCCTTATATTCCATGTATTTTCATGCTGTTCTCAATCTGTGCCTTTCCAGACATTAATGCCACACAAAGCTTTCCCTTGGGAAAGTGACCAGAAGCAGCCTGTAGCTGACATTAGGGACCTCTGGGGAGAAAAACAGAGAAATGGGAACTGACTGTAGCATGAGCAACTTCTAGATGAAACAGATATCTTGTGGAAAGCAGATTACTTTTTTTCCCAAGCAAACTTCCCCCTCTATTGCTACTGCTGGAGCAAATCTATTTGCTGGTGGTACAAAGAAAATTAGTTTACTTCACACAAACCTGACTCAGAGCTTCACAGGCCTTCCTATGGCTTTTACTTTTGCCAAGTGAAAACCTAAACATCTGAAGATTTGACTGTGTGAAAATATATGATGATAATAAATCAATAAAACTAATTAGATTGACAGCAGTAACTCTTTTGAGTGGGCTTTGAAGGGGCTGTTATTTAATCAGGGATTAATTCCACCTGCAACACCTTTACTTTTGCCAAGCAAAATTTCTTTACCTCTGCCTGTGTGTGCAGTGGTCACCCCACTTGCTGGTGTTCGTACATACATACAGGGAAGGAATGTTTCCCATGCAGTTCATTTCAATAAACTATTGTGTATCAGAATAGACGCCTGCATTCCATCGCAATTTAGTTTTCAGCAGTTTGTCCTAAGAAAAATAGAAGATGAAATAGCGGAAATATCCAACTTCCATGTATCAGGAAATCATATGTAAAAGTGTTGTTATTGCTGGCTTAGCCCAATCTGCTGTTAGCCCTGGATCCTTGTTAGTGACCTGATGAGACCGGATTTCATCCCGTCTACCTGCTGGGTGGAAATGCATGTCACAGCAGCAAAAGCATCTGCTTCCTCTAGTTCAAAGCTTTGGCACTGCTGTGTTTCATTCTTAAATTGGTCTCAGAAATTGTTTGGCAAGGGTGTGCTTAGTCATCTGTACTTTTATTTTAGGTTCATGTCACTCACTAACAGCTCTTGATTACATTCTTCCATTAAAAATGCACAGGTTTGCTCTCTTTTAAAGTTTTGGTTATCTGGTTCATACCCTGGGCATCTGGGTGGCAATAAGAAGTGAAGAAGTTTTTTGTTCATGGAGCTGGAATGATTGATACAAGCACCAGTAACTTCCCTGCCTTCTCAAAGGAAAGAAACTTTATGAATGGGTGAGTCAGGTTGGTGCAGATGGTGATATCGAAAATAATACCTAATCGAGAACAAATATTTGAAGTGACTTTCACTGTGAATAAACACACCAGGTGTCTTTCAGCAAACTAGATGCTGTGACAGCCAGGAAGATGTGCAGCTGAGTATTATCTGTTCACTTTCTCAACCTTGCCAAGTTTCAGAGCTGTGTGCAAACAAAATACCTCAACTTCCTTCTGCTTGTGGTGATGATACAGTCTCTGCCTCTAGTATTTGCACTGTGTGTTCTAGGTAATGGGCAAAGCTCCTTCTAGTAGTATTTGTGCCTCTGGAAGAAGCTGTTTCTGGTTTTCTAGGCTTGTGAGTGCTCTGTTTGCTCTCAGTGCCTGGTACACTAATAAAGATTTAGAGTCAATGTTATTTGAAAAATAATGCATGACCATGTCAAAGAGAGACATCAAAACTCACCAAGTCAGTAACGGGAAAGAAAAAATCTAGCCCAAACCTACCATGTATTAATCAACTAATGTATTCTTCTGTGGCCATAGGTAAAATTCATCACTCAATGGAAGTGTTTCTGAAATGTTCTGTTTTGTATCTAGAAACCACCCAACACTAACATGACTAGCTTGACACCCTACACTGTAAAAATATTTGAAATATTAAAAATATTTAATGTAATATTTAATATAATATAATGTAATATTTAATGTAAAAATATTTTAATAGTTTAAAAGATCTAGTACCTTTTGTGAAAATATTATTTGCCTTCCCTTTTACCTTGTATCATCACCCTATTTCCCTGAGCAATCCTCCAAAGGAAAAGAAATGTAATTGGAGTGATGGGGTGAACCCACTGGGTGTAGATACTGACCTCCCTTTGAGTCTGCTGTCATATTGTGCACATGGTCAATCATGAGAAGCTTCATCTTGCCTTGAGAGATAATAAGGGCCATTGAACTGCAAAAATGTAATGTCAAAATAAAAGAATGTGTTTGTACTAACTCCTATTAGCTGTAATGCCGGCACTGTAAAAGCTTCTGTACATGTTACACTGTTTTTATGTTTTAGTTGTGAACACAAGACTCTGCTCATTAGAGAAACAGGGATATCAGAACAGCACTTAGAACTAATTTTGGTGGAAACATCCATGGAATGTACTATCCCTACATAAATAACACTAGTGATCTTATTCATCCTGGTTTTATTTCTTAGCAAGAAATTGTCTCTTAAACTCTGTAACCAGGCAGGACTAAAATAGGGTAGAAATGGCTGAACTGCAAAAGGAAAGACAATTCTTTAAAAAGCTTGCAGCAGTGTGAGAATGGTAACACAGTTTATGGTGACCCTGAATGTAATATTTATGGATTGATAAATTGCATGTAAATCTTTTGTTTTAGAGCAGCAGTTACAGTTGCTTGTGCTTGAATCTTCTTAGCCCCACTATCAACCTGGCACCTTTCTGAGATGAGAGGTTGCTGAAGGACCTGTGATGCTGTGAACAACACACCAGTCCTTCAGTAAAATAGTGCAGACTGAGGTTTCCTCACAGGTTTGGGCTGTTGTTGTGCTATTGGAATCCCTGATTCTGAACAGGATATAAAATGGAACTCCTGAGCTGGTTTTGGTTGAACTGCAAGGCTGGGGAGAAGTCCTGATGCCATTCTCTGGGATAGGAAGTAAATTATCCTCTATGATTCTGATAATTTGGAGCTGCTGGGGAGGGTCCAGCAGGTCAGGCCTTTGATCTGCACCTCATAGAAATAGGTGCCTGATAGCTGGGCCTAGTAACTAAAAAAGTTTTCTAAGGAGTCTTCCATATGTAGGAAAAAATAAAAATAGCAATGTTACATGGGGTGGAGAGGATGAAGAAGATGTAATGTATGTATGTATGTATGTATGGCACAAACAAGCTGGAAATGGTGGAATCATGTGTCTGCACAGCTACAGGTACTGATTATGGATATAGATACTTTCTTCAGCTTTTTAATTTTTTTCTTTTTTTTTTTAATTTTTTTTTTTTTCATTCAAGGCTTTGCTGTTTCTGAACTAGACTTCTGGGGTTTTTTTTATACTGGAGAATGTTATTTTTGTGATGTCTAGGATTTCCTTAAAATTCTGGTTAGAATCACTCCACCAACCTGCTTTCTTTCTGAAGTGTGGCTAGTCCTGCTTCAGTGACTTCTTTGCAACTAGCTGCTAATGGCAATACTAGGGGAGTAGCTAACAGCTTACAAGGAATGAATCACCTTTTTCTTAACATTCAGGCAGGATTTTCCATTTTCACGAGTTGGAAGAAAGAGGGAAGTTATAGCCCTTGTAATAATTTTTAAAGAGTTACAAGTGCTGAAATAGCCAGTCAGGAGGAAAGTATCCATGGGTGTTATTGAAGTTGTCCCCCTGCCACATAACTTACAAGTTAATCAATGTTTCAGAGTTCAAAAGAGAGGAAGGTCAACATGGATTCTGATAAAGTTTATCTCGCGTCAGTAAGTTCAGAGGCTGGAGGGGGAGGATGTGAAATAATTCCCCAAAAAGTCAGGTGAGGGGCTGCAGATTCTGTGGACCCCTGGCTAGGAAGCTGCAGTGGGTCACTTAGAGACAAGAAGCATTGCCCAGGCCTGTAGTACAGACAGTATATTTTATTTTTATCCTTGTTTTCGTTTCCAGTGTGTTTACTCCCCTCATTTTTGTGGGCAGCCTCCAGAAGGTAAAGCATGCGTGGCTGTACACACAACAGGGAGAGCAAAGCTTTTGAGTTAAATATTCAAAACTCTTTATTACTTCTGAAGTTAAGTGGCTTGCCTAATTCCGATGAACTAAGCACCATGACAGAAACAAAAACTGGTGAAATTCAAGGCCCATTAAAGCCAGAGGAATTTTCCCAGGCTTTTGCTTTCTCCACTCACAAGTATTCCACCTTACTTGATTTATAGTGTTGAGATTCTGTTCCTGATTTGCTCTTTATTCAGAATGTGGTACTCAGCATGGCAAAAAGATTCCATCCTAGCAGGGAAGCAAAGTCTCTTGGCATCAGAGGAGATCATGACTGAGAAGTGCTTTTTAGATGCGTCAGGAAATGGAGCATTTTTGAGGCCTCTTTCAACCTTAAGGGTTACATGATTTTGCAAAAAGATGTATCTGGAGATGCTGCAAGCAAAACCTTCCATTACTTGGAAAAGAAACCTTCAGAAAAATCTGATCTGTTGGAGTTTGGACATTCAGTGCTGGAAGTTGTCTTGACAACAAATGTATTTCCCAAATGATTTTTTACTCTTTTTTTCTAGCAGGAAATATAGTTGATACAAAGTCAGAATGATGTCTGAAAATGTGGAATGTCTGCTAGTTAACCCAGAGTTAAGATATTTGATATTTGCTCAGAAAGATGGATATATGTAACAGAGACCTTCTTCGGCTGTGAGTGAGGGGAATCAGTCTAGGAGGTTGGTTTTGGGGACATAAATAGGTTCTAAAATATTTTTTTTTTTTTTTCTGCCACATTTGGAAAAAAATGCAGTTCATTAAGAATATTGACATTGACCTGTTCTGTTGGAGGTACTGGCAAGTCTGTCTTCATAATTATACTGTACATCTCCAGGTTTCCCCTCATATTTTTTTGTCAGAGCTGTATATTTTCCAGCTAAATGTACATGATCAGCTAGTTGCTGAAATAATCCAAAACAGATTTTGTAAGGCAAATTCATTAGTTAGGGTTTTATACACACTTACCCCTTAGTAAATAACTGTCCCATAGAAAAACATCAACTTTATTTCAGTAACTGGAAAAGGATTTATTCCAGTTAAGGTGGGTATTGCTATGGTTTAACTTGCTGTTCTGGAGATACAATGATCCAAAATAGAATTATTTTATTTTTTAATGCCAACTGGAAAATTCATTGACTTTTCATTAAAACAAAAAAGTATGTCCAGGTCTAGCTGAACTCATTCACAGTAGCTCCTTGAAAATTTGTCTAAATATGAAATAAAAATATTCTCAAGTATTACTTGAAGCTTGCTGTCAGCATTGTAGATAACATTTGCTTCAGGGCTTGTTTCAGCTGTTGTGATGTGGAGTTACTGGCTTCTTTTTGTAGGACTCAGCTTTCAGGAGATGCTGTCTCCAAAGCTGTGTCTTGTCTGTTTGTGCAGCAGGGGGAGGCTGATTTGGGCAGAAGTCAGTGGATCTAATTTGATGCTGATCCTCTTCCATATCACACTGTGAAAAGGAGGAATCTGCACTAATTTACTGGGGACACTTTCCTGGAGAATTTCTGAGACAACTCTTTTCCCTGAGCAGAAGCAATCACTGGATTGTGGAGATTCTCCAGGCTTCTCTCTGACCTCCCTTGCACAGAGCTCTCCCCATGCAGAGTTTCATCACCCCAGCCTGGAGTGGGTGATGAAGCAGCATGAGGTGAGCACCACTGCCTCTGCCCAGTTCTCCCCAGTAGCTACTGAGCTGGGCTGAGCCATGCCAGGGGCTGTGCTTGCTGCTTTGTGGATACTTTTGACACCATGTGTGCAGCAAGGCGAAGTTCCTTGGGCTATGTCTACGGCAGTAGAAGTTATCTCTTGTAGCAGTGGGTAAACCTCAGGTGGATGCCTCTGATCAGGAGAGGATTTGAAAGAGGATCCCAACGCCATTTCTTTCCCTCATACATTTTCAGCCTGCCATAGTCTCCAGAGAAGGCTTTTTTACCTGTGAAATATTTTGTCTAGTTCTCAAATTCCTTCTACAATCCTCTTGGCATTCCTAAAACCATAAAGCGTATTTTCCCCCCTCTATATCATTCTATAGGCAGAAATCAGGGCCAGCCCTGCCCATAGGGTTCAGGGAATGCCTGAGCTAATCCTGCCTTCAAGACACAAGGAATGGTGGTGGTGGAAGAAAACTTGAGACACCTAAACCTGCAACCATTTTTTTGCACAGAAATGGAGAGTTTTGTTAAGTTGTCATGTAATTCAACACTTGCATAGACTGTGCAAAAAAATATTTAAATTCCTGTCTGCCTTTGATACAGGTGCCTCAAAAACACAGAGCCCCAGGGTTTATGAGTGTGAACTGCTCTTAGGTTTTCTTATGAATCAATACCAACCAAGCCTCTGCTTAGGTTTAATTCTGCATGTTACATGGCTATGGAGGATACATATGAGATGCTGAGTATATGTCATGTCTCCATAAAAAAGAAACAAATTTTGCTCCCCCCCCTAATTTTAAGAGACAATTTTTATTCTGCAAACACATCCACCTCTCAAAACCAGTCTTGTAACTCAAACTATTTCACTGTTTGATGTCAAGAAGTGTGCCTAGGACATGCAGCAAATGCATTCCATGTCTGCCACGTCATCCGCTCGTGTTCCCTCTTGGAACAGGAGCTGTGTCACGTATGGATCCATCTCCTCAACCTGCACTGGCATCTCAGGTAGATTTCCTGGGAGTTACACAGCCCTGTGCAGAGGTGCAGTAAATATTTAAACATCATTAAACTTGAATGTATGTGCACACACATACAAGTTCATACAGTGTAACAGGTTATCAATCACCATCTTTCTTTGCTGGGCTGCTTTTACTTTTTTTACCCCTACTGCTTTTTCCTTTTTCTCTCTCTTTCTCTTTTCTTTTTTTCTTTTTTTTCTATTTTTTTCTTTTAGCCTTCCCTTAGGAATTGCTTTTGATTAGTTATGTAATTGGCCACTTGTACAGTTAAAAGCAAACTTTCAGGACACACACTGTATGTTTACTCTTTGGCTTTAAGAGAGCTTCATTCAGAAGAAATTGCTATTGTTCTTTGCCTTCCCATGGGAAAGCTTTAGTTTTGGAAAACATTCAACAAATGTAAGGTATGCAAAGAATACTGTAAAGACAGTTCTTGAGTTTGCCAACTTTTTTTTTTAATTTTTTTTTTTTTAGCCTGTAATTACCAATTGCTTTCTCCTGTATAAAGGCAGAGGTTTTTCCTTTGATTTCTTGATGACCCATGGAGCTGATAAATTGTCAGTGTTCTCTCCTCTCTCTCTTTCCTACTCCCCTGCCCCAGATTGCAGGAGCTTTCAAAATGATAGAATGGCTCCCATAGCTGACTGATTCTGAGTAATTGCCTCAGCCATTCTTGAGAAAAAACAACTATCAGTGATAGAATTATCTGAACTGATAGATTTTTATGCTCAATCTGCTCATACCTCTTTTACTTCTGGTGAAATGAATGTATATTTGAATCACATATAGATAGTTCCTTGAGAATGGGAATTCATTGGCGACCTGGAGATGCTCATGAAGGACTTAACATTGTTTTTCATCAGGAAAATGTTCTTTAGGTGTCTGGCCCGCATCATAATAATCTTTTTGATTATCAGTGTAATAGGGTTAGGGTTAGGGTCAGCTATACGGAGTCAGAAACGTATTGAATGTTTCCTCACTCTAAGTCTTTAAGAGTGACTGAAGGATTAATCTAGTTTGCAAAATCTGACAATTCAGTTCAAGTGGATATGTAAACTCTCTGGTATGTTTGGTTCTAGGGTGAATTTCTTAATTATTTAATCTCATATTATTATAGTGATAATATACTTCCTAATAAAAATCTGAATGTAGCTTGTGAAGATAATTTTTGAACACTTAAACCATGGAGAGTTGCACTTCCCATCTGAACATAGTAGATATTTTTTTAGGCATCTCTTATGTTAGATTTTTGGGGAAGACTTGATTTTTAACTGAGAAAAAGAAGAATTCCCAGTAAAATGCAACAACTTGTTATGTAGTTATATAAATATAATGAATTGGTGATATCAGCTTATCTTTTTGGTAAATATCAGTCTTCTAAATCCAGTTGAGGTGTCTTCTAAATGGCACAGTGGAAAACCAACAGAAATTTCCAATTGCTGCACTGATTGGTAGAATGAAAATTTCTCAGAATGATGTTGTTACTATATTATAAACCATAGCATGAAAGTAAGTTTGGTGTTTCCATCTCCTGTTGTAAAACATAAAATAATCTATCAGCTATTACCCCTTATACCTTACTGGTTGACATAATTGCAATGTGACTTAAAAAAACCCTTAAAATCAACAGGTAACACTTCTTAACCTTGATGGTTTGGCTGTGAGAGACTGTCATGAGGAAGCACTGGGGCACCAAGGTTACATAAACTCTTTTCTATTTAAAGTCTTGAAGCTCTGCATAACTGTCATGCATGGGATGACCTTTCCTTCTGTTGCTGTATCACAGCAGCTGAACTTTGACAGCCTGCAAGGGACACCTCTGCTTGCTTGGTGATTCACCTTTGCTGCTTCTTCTTCTATGCACTAAAAAAACAACCTCTCTGAGAAGAGCTTCCCAAACTTTCAGGAGGCAAATTTGTGTTGGGGTGATCACTATTCAAATCATTATTGGCATTGTTGGAGCTGACTGGAATACAGCATCCAGCTGGTTCCATGATTCATGTTTGACTTTTTGTCACTAAACATGGGTATTTATGGACTCTCTTGCCATGGATTATTCCATTCTGTGTCTAAAACTAATAGTACTTTGGAGTTTAAAGGGAAAAATTTCAGCATTATTGAAAGCAGTGTTCTGACTTGGGCTAATCTGACCCGAATTATTTCAGAAGGAAAGCTTCTCCAGGGAATGCAAAGCCATTGCATCTATCATTGTCCTGAAAGCTTCTGTTTATGCTGAGTGGAAGACTTTATAGCACTTTGGCTTGGAAAGAGCAGGATAGGCTTAGCTGGGGGCAGGTGAGGTCTCCCCCAGCCAGGTTAGGGTGTCTCTATTTAATAAGGCACATATAGAGCCAGAGAAGGTTTGGGAGTGGGGATGAGCTGCCGTGCTGCCAGGGAGCTGGGTGACTTCCTCATCCAACACCTCTGCTAACGCCTGGGGTTTGTATTGTTCCTGGCCTGAATTGTGCAGCTACACTGGAGCACCTCGGGCCTCGTCCTTATTGCTGGGACAGAGGGAACTGCAAGCCCCGAGGGAAGTAAAGCACAAGGATAATGAAGGTGTGGGTGTTTGTATTTATAAAGCAGGGGCTCCATATCAAATGACCCCGGGGGGAAGCTAACCATTCCCAGGCAAAGGTGTGGTGGGAACTCAGATGAAGGTTTGTACATAGCCTGCAGGGAGAATAGCTTAGTGTGAATTCGAGTTTATTTAAGCTCTTCAGAGTCTTGCAGCCCATGGTGCTGTGGCAGACTCTCATCTCCACAAGCCAGGACTGCTTCCAGGTAGACCCCAGTGGAACTGTCAGGAAAGGGGTGGTCCATGCAGCAAAGATTATGAGAATTATGTGGGCATGTACATGTCACTTTTTCAAGAGTATGCTGGTTATGTTAATTTCCTTCATTTCCTGCCAGCTTGTGTGTTTTTCAATGAGACCAAAAGATTTGTGCCTCCTTGCTTTTAAAACACATGCTTTAGGATTTGCTTGCAATGTATTAATCTTCACTGTCAGAGCCTGTGCCCCAAAAAGAGGGGAATAAAAAAAAAATAGAGAGGAATAAAAAATTAAGCTTTGCAATAAATTTTTGTGAGAGTCCACTTTAAGCATTGATTAAGGACATCCAGTTATTCTGAAGATATCCTTACTTTGAGGAAAAGAAACCAGGCTGCCTCCTCTTACCCGCTGTTCTAGTTTTATAGAATGCTTTGCTTTAATCATGACTTAAATAAATAAACAATTTATCTGTGAAACACTCCAGATACTGAGAACCACATTGTAATGCAGTAGTTTAGGAGGTGGAGCAATAGCAATTGTTTCTCCTGCTTCCTATTAAACTAATTGTTACCAGTCCTCACAGGATCATATTATCCGTAGGTGGGGCAGGGACAGAAGTGTTTGAAAGGGCTTCTTTGGCTGTTGCATTTCCATTTTGTCAAGTACAAAAACTGCTCATACAGATCTGACCAGAGTCCTTTAAATCAGTGTCTTATCTCCAGCCCCTGAGATATCGACCAGAATGAAGTGCAGCAGGGTTTTATGAATGGAGCTACATAATGAATTTGGTTGTTTGAGAAATTATGTGAAGCTGCTGAACTGGAATTGCAATAATCCAGAGCATGCATTGAGTTTCCTGGTGTCATTAACACTGAGGTTCATTGTATTCAGCTGCACACATATTGGGTCAACAGGTTTTATCTCTAGCATAGTAGAAGAGAGGCAATGATCCATTGCCCTAACAAAAAAAAATAAAATTATAAATCAAATCAAATACTAACGGCTAGTGTGTATGAAATATTTTCTGGCAAATGGAAGATCATGGTTCAATGCACTGGAATCAAGCAGGGAGCTGGAAATGAGCCTGATTTTCAGTAGAACAGGTGACCACCAAGTAAGTGATATTTGAGGTTAAGGCACATTTGATTCTTCCTTTTAAGTCCATTTCATTGGAAATACAAAGTTATCAAGGAAACTGTGGATTTTTAAGAAGGAATATGTGTCCTTTTATGATGATGCTTTTTAAGGGGTTGCAAATTCTAACTTTCATCCCATAATGTAAATATTTGAAGTAGATCGGTATCAACATGACAAAGTGGAATTTCTTTCCTTCTCATTGTCCATCATCCTCCCCTCCAGAGTGCTGTGGGGCAGCAGCTCCTACACTGTTGTCCTAAGCAGAGCCATCATTGTTCAGAAGGTTAAAAGTACAACCAGTGAAGATTTGGTTGGGATTTGCTACAAGATAGATGCAGAATACCTACCACAGTTGCTGCTAAGTAGGGTTTAAATAGGAAAACATGGGAAGTGAAGACATTTGGCTGGGTCATGTGTCTGATAAATTTAGGATCTGATGGGCTAGAGGAGAGAATGAAAAGAGCTGAGTATTTTCATAACAGAGTTGATTAATGCACTGAGGAGCTCCAATGTTTAATAGTTTTGCCAGTCAAACCCTCAATTTTCTTTGCTTTTTTTTTTTTTACAATGGACTGAAAATAATATCTTTTGTGGAATGTGACACTTGAAGCACAATCTTTATGTTTTAAGTCTTTGTTTTATCAGAAGAAAAAAATAACTAATGTAAAAAATTCTTGAAAGGAACTGATTTTGTTTATTATTTATTTTTATTTATTGAGTCACCACCCATACCAAAATACCAACATTTTGTGAAACTCCATCATTATATCAGTGTGCTGTCAAAATTCAACTATTTGTTTGTTTAAGACACCTTCCCTAATTCCTCCTAGGAAAATCTTGATGAGTTAGTTGAAACTTACAGGAGTTAATGAAGATTCTGTCTTTGGTTTTATTCTATCCAAGTTCTCCAGCAGGAAGTTAAAGTGTTGAAATTCAAATGTCTAAATTTCGGGGTTCCAAGATGTGCATACAAGTGGTGTGCAGAGGTGGAGCAGAAGTGGTCCCAGTGAAGTATACTGAGTCTGATAGTGGAGGAGAAAAAGAATATGGTAGGTGCAATAGTGAAACACTATTTCAGAATGTTCTCCTGAGTGCAGAAACAAGAAATATTAGAAATTTCATTTCTCAAAGTTTTTTACTTATTTTTTTTTGAATGCGCACACGTAGATCTGTCCTGTGTTGAGGAATTCCCTGGGTTAAACATCACTGTATGTAGAAGTATCTCCGTTTATCAATCTTAGATTTGTCACCTGCAAGATTCATTTGTTAGTTCTTGTATTGGTAGCTACATGTAGTAATTGTTTGCTGTTCATCTTTTGCGTGCCCATCATGACCCTGGACATCTTAACCACATGTTCCTCATAAATCCCTGTTTTCTAGGCTGAGCATTTTCAGACTATCTTGTTATTCATTGTGTAGAAGCTGGTCTATTCACTGGACCATGATTATTACTTTTCTTTTTCCATTTTACATTTTGTAAGATGGGGAAACCAAAATTCTGGTATTTGACCCATGGGCACATCATAGGCTGTTTAACAGGGAATGTTGTTCCTTTCCTGTCTGATTCCTGACATTATCTGCTGTCTATTTGTTTTCTGACTGTACTGGTAGAATTCTAGCACCTGTGTTAGGGCTGATGTGCTGGAATGAATTCACTACCATGTGGTGCATTATTTAGTAGGCTCTTCCTACTGTTTACCCTAAATAACCTTGTGCATCTCTGTCTCTGTCTAATCCAGTTTCCTCTGCTAATAACTCACACTCCTGCCCTTGGCCAGGCTGCTTAGACAAAGCACAAGTGCCATTGCAAACTTGCTGTTTGCTGTGCTGAGGGTGTTTGTCTGCAGCTAAAACAAATTCCTAAATCTGTGGGACTAAGCTGTCATGTATTGAACATTGTGCTGCTTTCTCAGCTTTCTCTGTTCTTTCCCTAGCTCTGCTCATTCCCTAGAGCAGGGAGCTTGCCTCTTCCTTTAAACCTGTAGCCACAAAATAATCAAGCAAAATGTAAAGTAAATGGGTAATTAAGATGGGCTAATGTAATCCTGGTATGCAGTACTAAATGAATTAATCTTTTGTAATTAAAAATGATTACAGGAACCCTGTATGTGTCTCCTCTGCTTGCCAGCATTAGTATTAGTTTTTGCACTTGCCAGTGTCATTCAGTGTGTGGTGAGTACAACGAGAAATCATTATCACCTTGGTCATCTTTGCTCAGGTTGGTACCAAAATCCACTTTCACTGTTAATGTGGGTGATTGCCAATGGGAACTGGCGTAAACCTAAGAACTTGCTTTACATAATTCAGTGAAAACCTCTGCCAGATACCAAGAGCTCAGCAGCAGCTTGGAGATTAAAGTATGCATTGTCCATGCAAATCTCATGGTGGAAAATAATTTCTTAATGATATAATATCTGGCAATTATTCTTGAAAACTATATCAAATGTCCTTATTTGTTGCTCTTAAAGAAATGTGTCTTGCAAGCATCTTCCCTGCTCTTTATACATGAACACAAATGTGCCTTGCAGAAACAATTCTGAGATATAATTGCATTCTATTAGTAATTCCATTAGGTTTGCGTCTGTTTGAAGGCAGGCTTACCCTATAATGAAGAACTGCATGAGGTTCACATTTATGCGTTCAGACAGCAAGAACTTTCTAAGACCACAAGGAGGGGAGAGAGTGTTACCTTAGCACACAGTTGCTCACTTGCTCTCTCCTGATCCCCATCTCCGTCTCCCTCTCCCCTCCTGCAAGACCAGATTGTTCTCTGAAACGTAGTTGCGCGATTTTGCTGCAGGCAGCTGGTTGAGTTACAAGTAAATTGCTGCTTTCTTCCATACCTGTATTTCAGATGAGTTCACAGAGCAGATTAAGATAAACAATGGAGGCTATTAATGAGAGCCAGGAAGGATGGTGAGGGGAAATCACACATGAAAAACTGGCTGCTTTTTTTCCCCATACCTTATCTCTGTTATATCTTGTGATGGCACAAAGATATGCAAAGGACATAGGACTAGGTAAGAGAATATTTTCTTAATCTTGAGTGGACAGTAGCTATTTTGTTATTAAATATACTTATCACAGTGAATAATATCCTTTCCTTCTAAAAGGGTATAATTTGACCATCTTACTTCTGGAGATTTCCATGAGCTTGTATGCTTTACAAATTATTATTAGTCTTTTGGAAGGGGAGTTGTTGGAATAATTTCTAGGTAAAAAAAGACCTTAAAATATTTCAGACACTAGCCCAGAACATTCATGAATGGTCTAACTTTTCTTTACAGAAACACCCAGTGCATGTTGGTGAATTTAACTTTCTTATAATGTTAACTTAAGCCCACAATTTTTTCCTTTGCTCCACTCTTCTGTCTGCATCTCAGTCAGAATTAAGAGTTTGATGCAGGTAACAATCTGAATTTGCCATTAAAATAGAATCTGGCACCTTGCAATGATCTCTTCCAGTGTGAGAAATAGATGTCATGGATCCCAGCATTAAAAAACCACAAAATTATCTTAAAATGTCAACTGTTTTAAGGCAGCTTCCTACTTAGGATGAAAGATTTTTTCAAACATTAGTGAATTCTCACAAAGGTTCTGTAGGAGGGAAGTTATGCCAGTTTTTGGAGCTGACAGAGGAAACCTCTGGCACAGTGGGAACACTCCCTGATCCCCAGTCTTGTGTAGCAGCCATGAATGGTCCTTCACCCAGCAGTTCCTTTTCTAAGATGAAGAATTAGAGATGATAAAAAAAGTGCTTAAATGATAAGTAGATAAGTGAATAATAATAGTGTGCTGTAAATTCAAGTTGATGGCAATTGTTCTGAGTTCAGAGTGATCAATGCCAATATATTTTATTAAGAAAACATGACTGGAAACCTGTAATGATGATGTGTAGCATTTGACCAGCAGTGCCTCAGGCAAGCCCCTTGCAGGATTAAATTAGAATGGACCAGCTGTAAGCTCTGATTGATAAGCAGAAATATTTCTACTTGTATCCCAACTTCAGGGCACTACATATGAAAAAGTCTTTGCTGGGGTGAAAATTGGATGGCACTAGGCTGCTCAGGCTAATTATGGTCATGTGGAGCTGAAGAAAGTGACAGAGTTTTCACTGACAAATAAGATATGTGTTCTTAATTTGAGAGGATAGTCACTTTCCACTTACTGGGTTTTTTGAATTTTGAATCATCCTGTGAAAGAAGAATAATAGATTAATCAAATATTGTAACCTAAACCAAATCAAATCTAGCATTCTTAAAAAAAATCCTACTGACTAGAAGTACTAATTGTCAAAAGAATTTCTATTTAATTTTAGTAAGTATTGTGTTAATGAAATCTCCAGAAACTATAACCCGAGATGTTTGCTTTTGTCCTCATTTCCCTCTCATTAGCACACCCCCATAACTAAAAATGATTTGATTTATAATTTCCCTGCTGCCTTCCTGGCTGCTTCAGGGATGCAGTTAATGAATTTAAACTTGCACATGGTCTCTCCTTTGCTGCAGCTCGTAGTCCTATTTATTATATGTGTTGTTTTGGGGTTTTTTGGAAGCAGTATGAAAACCTTGACAATGCATCTGCTTGCAAAGGCCTGTCAGAGAAAGGAGGGGTGTGCACCAAAACCAACTGCAGCTTTATGAGCACAACACAGGCCAGTAGCAAACTGGGAAAGATCCCTTCTGCCCAGTATCCAGGTGGAAGTGCTTTGTCTCAAGTGGCAGACTGCACTGAGTGGTCAGTCCAGGCTGCTTTTGTCCATGCAAAGCCTGTGCACAAGGAAAGGGCTTCTCACTTCCCTTTAGGGACCTATTGAAATGAAACCTGGAGGTAATGGCTTCCAGTCATAAAGGAGCCTTACATTCAAAACAGTTTTTCTAGTCTGTGTTACAGTAGTTGAAATTTATTCATTCTGTTCTTCAGGTACCCAGAGGGATAAGATATTCATAGCCAATATTTTACTGCAGTTATGTATCTGCTTTTTGTGCTCTTTATTTTTGATGATTTTTTTTCATGAATACATTGAAAAATAATCCTGGATCAATAATTTTCCCTTTGAGTTTCTTAGTTCTTGATCTCACAATGATAATTCCAAATATTGTATTGATGTTTGTGGGTAGATTCTGAATACACTGAACAATATGCCTCTTACTTCAAGGAGGTAACAATTTAGAAGACCAAAATTCAGTGACAGCTGAGAAAGGCAGAGAAGAAAGAATTGCTCCAATTTTGAACAGTGAAAATTTGTCTTGCAAGGTCATAAAGCAGGAGTAGCATGCCAGTTGCATTCCTTGCCAATAAATTAGAAACAACTTATGAGACTGACAGTTTATTTTAAAGGAAGTAGAGATGCTTTTTCTGTTCCTTAGTGTAGAATTGGAGATATTCATACAGTTAATACAAATTTAGTATATCAAAAGGTTTGTTCTGAAAGGATTTTCATGTATGTGTTCATTTTTCACTCAGATTGTGTTTCTTGTAAAGTTGTGGGGTGATATGTACTTGACTTTACTACCAGAAATTACAGTAACTCAAGCAGACAATAAATCTTTAAGGAAAAAAATGCAGAAGGTTAAAACTAATGTTTTAAACCCTAGTATTTGGTGGTGAAAATGAAAATGCCATCAAAATTCAAGAAGATGCCTATGAAAGACTTTAATAGAAATACTATTAATTGAGTGCCGCTTAAACTAAGCCTGTAAACCCACACAAAGACATGTTCTGGAGCACAAATTGAACATTGAGATTGCTGGCTGGATTTTCAGGCTCAGTCAAGCACTGCTCTGCATTTTAGAGGCTCAGGGAGGAGAGCAGTGCAGTTGCAATGTTCAGCATCTCTTGTGGCTGCATTGGGTCTATCTGGAAGTGCTGCATAGCCATAGAGGGCTTCAGGAAAAGTAATGTGCCCTCATCACCTAAGGAAAACAAGTTAGGAAAAGCCTGTCCCTTTTACCACCTTTCCCATTCACTGATTTGTTTATTTTTTTATGTATACAACAAATCCCATTTTGATTTCTGGTTACCAGAGATACAGTAAAAGTTTGAGTGCATGGAATTGTATTCCTTGGATAAAGTTCACACCTCAAATAAACCTTAATGAAGGCATAAAGCATGCTCTGGGTTCTCAACTGGGAGTTAAGTGGAACATAAATGGAGCATAGACCATAGATTGGCAGATAGTAATGAATTTATTATATAACAGTAGCTTATACGAAAATATTAATTCTTTACTTTACACTCAAAATACAATTTGGAATACTAATGGGAGGGATGACTATGGCATGTTTACCTGAAAGTTGTGGGGATGTATGGCACGAATAGCTGCCTGAACTGTGGAAGGACAGGCATCCCATGGGGCTTTCTACAAATAACACCAAAACTGTTCTTCAGTGATTACATGTTGTCATCAGAAAAGGTGAAGCCCACAGATTCTATGTAGCTGGCAATTTCTTTAGGTGACTGTACAACAGCATGTGAAGCATAAAGACACAAGCCAACAATTAAAGGAAAAGGTTACGCCCTTTAAGGGTTTCTTTTTTTTGGTTTTGTTTTTTTTTTTTTTGTTTTGAACTGCAAACTCTTTCTGTAGTAAATGTAAGTATTTTGAAGAATGGTGATGGGTGTCCCCTTCCCTTTAAACTCCTTCCTGCAGAGGGGAAAGCATGAGTGTCTTACAGTGGCCTCTTCCTTCCGTGCCTCTGCGGTGAGATGTGAAATTCATCCTTGTTTGAGAGCACTTAGAGACATGTCAAGACTTTATTTGTGTGCATCAAAGTGAAATCAGTTGGGCACCTTTTCCGTTCAGCATGAGGCATGAGCTGTGAGCGTGGCTGGGTCCCATGGCACCAAACCAGAACTACAGAGAACCAGGAGACCACATGGGCAAAGTGCTCTGAGACTGCTTTTGAGTCTCACTCTTTCCAGCGGATTAAGTGAGCAGTTACCATGAGGTTATTGCAAAACCCTGTGAAATATTTTTGGTAGCTGGGTTTCTGGCACCGGGAGAGAATTCAGCTAATTTTTTCAAAGTTCTGGCTCATGTTACAGTGGAACTGAGGATAAAATATCTATCTGTCCTTGCCTCTATTTTGCAAACCCCTGAACTATTTAGCTTGCCCACGCATTGTGGTCCAAAGCATTGTGTGTTTTGGATTGTCTAAATTTTTATTTTGGCTTTTTAAAAGATACACTATTTATATGTTTTAGGATGCTTAGTGGCATGCAGACTAATTGTAGAAAAATCCATCAGATATTACCCAGTAGACTAGACAGGATCCTTCATGGTCCATCAGGTAAATACATACTTTGGAACATGTACTAAAGTAAAAAACCATAAGTTATTTACCCAGGAGATGCTGTTCCAGCATGCTAGGAAAATGTATATCTAGGGTGGGGTTTTTTCAACAGCTGATTTTTAAACTTTTTTTTCAAACTGAGAAGGCTATATCAATTTTGAAAAAGCTGCCATGACCCTTTA
>NW_026709202.1:0-20899 GCF_030490865.1 Poecile atricapillus | reverse complement strand
TTATGCTAGAGGTGTCCTATCATGAGCTGTCTGATACATCAGCCTGGGGAAATTTAAGAATAATCACCTGTTTGTTTCTTTTGTATTTTACTTTATCTTCTTTACATTGAAATTGGTTGCTTTCTGTCAAACTTCACATCAACCCTCAATGTTTTCTTTCACTTTGTTACTGTCCAAAAACAACCCAAAGACTGTAAACATTAAGACTGTAAACATTCTAAGTTCACAAAAATAGCTTTTTTTTTTCCTTTCTCTTTTTCCATTCTAATAGGCAAGAAAACAAAAGCACTCTAACTTTTGTGGTTACTATGATATTACCTCTGCAAGCTTGTTGCTGTTGAAGATTCTGGTAGACGTTTTGCCAGTGTTTCTCAGATTGGAATGGTTTTAACAATCCTTTGGATTTTGATTGTTTTGGATTCATCAGCCTAAAAGTCAAACCTGAAGTTGCTTATCTTTTAATTTAGGCCAGTTTTCTCAGTACAAGAGACTGCCTCATCTGTGCTCTTCGGGAAGTTTTATTTTGAGCAAGAAGCCTCTGTGATGTTGCAGTAGATCTAATAGTTTGTCTAGAAAAACCTCTCTAAATTTGTGAACCATAATTTTTCCAAAAAGTGAACCTTTAATATTTATCTCTTGAATTCTTCATCGACTACCTGGCATTTTGGCATTTGGCCTCTGTGTCATTACAAGGTGTCTAGAACAGATGATGATACAAATAGTATCAACTTTGAATATCCAAGAGACTTGTCAGTTAAAGCCAGGTGGAACTGCGGGGAACTATTTCTCTAATGCTGAGTCCCTTTTGATGAATTGACTTTCTTTAATGAATTTTGACTTTCATTGAATTTGACATTAAAATATTAAACTCTCATGAATGGATCTTGAATCCTCATAATTTTCAGATGGAAATGAGATGTGATAGATGCTAACACAGTTTTTTATTTATAATTGCTTCCAGGGATGGGTACTTTTATTTAGGGTTAGACTGGAGAACTGAAAAGTTTGGGTCATTTTGTAGCCACTCCATACCTGCTATAGACAGATCCATGATTAAAGAAATATTTTATTGACAAATCTTTTCTGATGTTTCTTCTCATTGATGGCATTGTCAGTAAGTGATGCTGTGGTAAGGAGGGGATGCAAGAGGTCAGTGTTGTAACAGCAGAACACTATTGGCATCTTCCTTTTAGAGACCATTGTCTGAACTGTCTTTGATCAGAACAGATACACGTTCCCCTCTGACTTCCTAGGACACACAGTCTAGATTAATCAGAATAGTGTTTAGTAATATTAATAAAATTAGATCAAGTCTTAAGTATTTTTGTGTGGGTTTTTTTTTTTCTTCATTTTGTTTTTCCTCAGTATTCTTTTCTGGTCTTACAAAACTTCTGTAGTTCTGTTCTAGTCTGCTTTTGTTGTCTTATTGCCCAGTATTTTAAACACCTGTGTTGTATCAGCTACTGCTATTTTTATATCATATAACAGCTTATAGTTGCATTGAATGTGACTAGGATGGTCAGTGATTAATAGTTAAAGTACTAAAATGCTACAGGTGTAGTAAAGTTGGCAACTTAGATGATTCCTAATAAAGGTTTACAACCCCTTTTGAATGAAAAGGTGTGCATCAGAAAGAGAAAATACAAGATACTTTACCATACATTTTAATTCACTAAAAAGTGTGTAAAACAACTGAATTTTCATGATTTTATCATCATAAAACTTAATTATTCTAGTGTTGGGGCATTAACAGAAGAATGGAGCTCAAACTCAGATCAATTTTTTCTAGTAGTTTTGGTGCAGTTTTTATCATATCCTTGGATTGCTGCATTTCTGATGTTCTGAGTTATTATCTTTTCAAATAAGAGCTTGAGAACTATAGAAACAAGCAGAGACATATTCCTGTCCTACTTCTGTGCATAAATGTTGACACAATAAGTATAATTTAGATTTTATATTAAAAAAAGCCCCATGCCTCCATAAAAACACCACTGTTGAACCTGGCCAGTTTTCACCAGTTGGAATTAACTTGATCATCCATGTAGAGTAGTATTGAATATTTGTGACTGATAAAATAATTTAATACTCTTTATACATTCATATTTTCTTGTATCTATTTACAATAGATAACTGAGGAGTTGTTCTTTCACATGATAATACCAGAGCCACTAATACAGTGTGGTTGTTTACCCATGATTTTTGCTTCATGCTCTTTTTAACTCTTTGCAGTGGTAATCTTTATGCTGTTGCAGTGTAATGAAGAGATCAAGCTAGAGTTGTAATCTGGATCAATTGGAGATGTCACTGTTAGGACAGGAAAAGGACTCATTTTTTTAAGGTGCCTGCTGATATCATGCTTCACTCTCTGCTTTCAGTTTCCCTTGCAGAATAAAATGTAGAGAAACTGACAAGAACCCTGAGATCTCTCACCCTTCTTAACACGCTGTGTAGCAGAGAACAATTTATATATGTGTCTTAACATCTGCAGATCACTTAGTTGACTATCTTTAAGATAATAGTTGTTGGTGCTTGTATAGCAGGAGCGCTGATAGCCAAGCAGTGGATGTGCATCCTGTTATGGACAATTCGTGCTGATCTCTTCTCATGTGTGCGCAGAGGCAGTAACTGATACAGCCTCCAGCTGGGGATTTCAGGGCTCAGAGTTTCCAAACTTTTCTAACAGTTGATTATTCCTACTAACAAGATGGCATTTGCAAGTGGTCAAATTCGGCAATGATAAGTGGGAGTTAACAGTTGACCAATGGCCATGTTCTCCATGTTTGTCTTCAGCATATTTAAAGCTGCTACTTCTACAAGCATTCAAACTTTTTTGACTGCTCTTGATTTGGGAATGAACAGAGAGACTTTCAAGGCAGGGTATTTAAGCATGCCTCTCATGTTTTAGTCCTGATGGGAGTAACCTCAAATGGGAAGATTTTTAATAAAAAATGCTAATCAGGCCAACAAAAATCTTTCAAGAAGGGCAGTTGTGGGAGGAGAAATTAAGAGGGAGAAGAAATTAGACCTTTGCTCTAGTAACAACATAGAGTTGCTTTTCTCCTGTTTCAGTCAGAGAACATTCATTTGCAGCTAATCAGCTCATATTTTAGCCCAATAGTGTACATGATATTTAATACTTAAGTCCCAAGAGAGAAATGTATATCGGTTATCATAGAGGTGTGCCTGTGCTTCTAATTAGGGTACTGATGAGGTGTTCCTGCCTGGTTTTGATATGCTTATACAGCATACTGGTAGGTCTGTCTTAGGTTCTTTGCTTGGTGTTATATCCACAGGAAATCAATATACACTAGATTGTCCTGTGATCAGAGTGGGATTTTTCAATTACTGCATTCTTGGGCTATAAATAGCCTTTTTATATTAGTTATGTTATGATAACTCCTGTTACTGATTACATTAAGACTTGGTGTTTGTGAACAGCTGCAAGCTCTTGATAATGGCACAGAAATGGTATCAGCTGTTGAGAAACAGGCTGGAAGTTCACAAGAATTTATTCTCATAATTGCTAGAATTTACTGCTATGTAGCAAGAGGGAAGCCCATGCAATACGAGAGTTTTCTTAAATAATTCAGCTGACAGAACTTCATCAGTGTGCTTTTCTATCAGGCTTGAACCTATTGATTACAAAAATAGGCAGCTGAAAACCTTTGCCAGGAGCATGTTTAATGGTGCTTTAAGATCCCCCAAGTTTGTGAGGAAAATTGGTGAGGATGGAAGAACTTATGTTCCTTGTGGCTCATACTTCTTTGTGAATTTTGAAGGTGCATTGTAAAGCAATGTCTACGTTGCTTTACAGGTAATAAAGTCTGTTTTAGTGCAACTACATCTGCACCAGTCTTTATTGACCCTCCAAGAGGGTGTACTGTATGCTCTGTGTGAAGACTAAAACCTATTAGTTTTCTTTGTGTAAGGGACTATATGAATAGGAAAACAACAACTCAATCACTTTGAAACCTCTCTTTTCTGGGGTGGTTTTAAAGTAAGTAGTTATTTGTCGAGTGTATGTAAATGTACCTGTGCAAAAACACCCTCTGTGTGTTTCTATGGTCACATATTGAAGGGCTCTTCTGCTCAAGAGACAAAGTGACTGTGCCAGGCAGACAGGAGTGCTCACACAAGGAAGGGCAAATAGCACCACAAATAACTTACCTGATTTATCTTGGTCTTGTGTAATAAACTTCTGCCTTAGCTCAAAGACAAGTACAAAAAATAGCATCAAAAACGTTTATAAACCTTACTGGATTTATATTATCTAGATATTTTTTTTTTCCATCTACAGAAGCAAAAGCTGAGTCTGATTTGCTCTTGTTACCTATAAATGCTCACATTCCTGCATTATATCTGGCAGAGCTAGGAATAGATCAGCTCTTGTGACTCCATATTCAGTGCCTTAAGGACATCACTGACCTTCCTCTTCGAGCAGGATATCTCTATTCCATATGTTGTTATAAAACCCTTATTGGAGTTACTAATTTACTAAGGGCATTTCAATTCTTGCCCACTCCATTTAGTCACGCTTTCTTAAGTGGCAAGAAGTAGAAGTGGTTTGTATTTTGAAGTATCTAAAAAGTATCTGCACAATGTTTTCACAACTGTATCTGGTAGCTTAGTGACAAAAATAGGAGTGAAAAGCTGCATAAACATAGTCATTTTACAGAGCTCTCAAGCAAGTGAGCTGGATCTGATTTCCTTCCTGTCCACCAGCAACAGCAAAATTCCTTGCAGACCTGCCATGAACAAGTGAAATCTTTTATCTATGGGGGAAAAAACAAGAGTGGTTGTATATGTTTCCCTGAAGGCATAATTTGCTTTCATAGCCTTTCTGTATCTCACATTTATCAGTAGAGCTCCTCTTGATTTTCACATGGTAAAGTGATTCTGCAAGGCTTGCACTTAGAAGTTTACTTGCACTTTAAGTTTCTTAAATGTGTGTTTGTGAAATTTAAGAAAAGAAAATATTCCTTAATGTTATTTTTAGTACTCTCGGGTGCAACCATGTTTATTTTCACTAGTATAGATAAATTACTATAATATTGTTACTTAAAACCTAATCATTATTTGAAGGATTTTTATTACTAAGTCAAATTCAACACTTAAGTTTTTGCTTACTTTCTGAATGGGTCTGGTCTGTTCATGTGATTGGAAAAGGTACAATACAGATAATTTCACTGAAGAAAATAAGCCTTTGCTTCACCTTGCAGACAAATGGGTCAATTTTATTCATAGAGCAAAAAGCTGCACATGCTTTCAAAAGCCAAGGACCTTCAGTACCCAGGGGTAAGGAAAAGTGGCTTGGGTTATTTTTGTTTCTTTCCTGGTAAAGTCACTAATGCAATGCTGCAAGTTCTGCAGTCACTATTGCCCAAACATCTTTTCGTAAGATCCAAGGGAAAAAGAGTAGAGGGAGATTTTTTATCCTGGTGCTGCAAATATAAGCATGGCTAATATTCCTTGAGTAAATGCCTATGGGAACGAGCTCTGATACCACAAATTTTTTTCTGACTCTTACAGCAAAATTTTGGAGCTGTATTACAGAATTTTGAAAACATGCTCCCACAGGAAATAAAAACTGTGTGCCTGAAAGGTAAAAACCTAATTGCAAACACTTGACATTTATCATAGCTATGTCTTGTAGAAAAGGATGTTAATTCAAAATGTTACATAATTAACACTTTAAACTTGATCTTAGAAATACTTTTTTATTTTATCAAAACAATCATAAAGATATTGGAGTTGTACAAAAATAAAATGAAATAAATACCTTAAACCTAAAAGATCAGTTGCTATGGATCTCGTACTGCTATAAACTGAATGTAAAAGGAGTCCAACTTAAAAGTGAACCTTTATTATGAGGCAAGGAAATGGGTTATTTAATAATAATAATGCTGTATTTTAATTGGTTTATGGTTTTATTAGAAGCTCTTGTTTTAAAGCTAACAGTGAGGATCAAATGTCTGTCTCCAAAAAGAAATTCTCTTTTTGGCTTGTAATCAGTTTCTTATCAGTTTTTTTCCATCCTGTGTGTCTCAATCAAGGACAACAGGTTTTGAAATTTTAGGAAAATATTTATCTTTACTTCCTATTCCATGGCAGTATTTCATTACTATTTGAGAGCTGCTGGTAAAATGCCAGTGCAATGCAGGTTTAATTTTTGGAGGGAAATGTATTTTTTGTATTTGTGTTGTTTCTTCTTGTTCACCAACAGAACTTACTTCAGCAGTACTGATTTTAGGATTTAAGGAAGGTGATTTAGCATGAAAAGAGATGTTTGGAATCCATAGATTCTGAAGTAGCTCACTGGTGCCGGAGACTTGTTACATATTTACCACCTGGAAAACTCTCAAATCAGAATATCACATGAAATAAAATTGTTTATTTTTAACTTGTCATTGTACAGTTTCTTATGTCTTGGAGATGAGATTCTTTTCTATATAATTTGGTATTACTACAGAGTGTGCTCATTTCCAGTTATTGAGGTATAAAAACCAGATAAATATGAAATATATTTAATTGAAATATATATTTTATTATATAATATATATATTGTATTTTATATATATATTTATTATTGAAATACAGTATGGATTATTGTAATATTCACTGAATCAGTCCTGAATACTCTGAGGACCTGTACATCAGATGTATGATCAATAATATACTTGCAGTGACTGCCTATGAAATACAGTAGCCTGCATATCTGACGTGTTATTGTTCAAGACACTATGAATACTTAATACAAATATTTTTTTAAAAATGTCTGCAATCTTTGGCTACAATAAGCAATTTTTCTGATGATAATTGCTTGGTCAAGAATTACAAAAGAAATACCCAATATCACAGTTCTATCATCTGTTTAATAACTTGGTTTACAACGAGAATATTGCTTAGTCATGCTGCATAACAGCAGAAAAAAAAATTCTGCTATTAAGTGCATTATGAGACCTTTAAAAAAAGATTACAGCTTGCCTTATCATTTAAGCAATACAAAATGTTACCTTTTTTGACAAAGAAGGAAAGAAAACCCAAATTTCCTTTGTCAAGCCATGTTAATGAAAATAGATGTGTTATTCAGATATTTGATATATAATATATAATATATAATTAATATATAATATATAATTATATATTATAGTTATATATTATATAATATATATAAATATATTATAGATAATATAATTATATAGAATTATATATTATATATAATATATAATTATATAAAATATATATCAGATATATAATATAATTATGTGAATGGGGTTGATCAAAAACTTGGGTTCATAAAACAGTCTTAAATTTCACTCCTTGTAACATTTTATGTGCAACTTTTTCAGGCCTTGGTTGCATTGGAAAGGTAGTAATTGCATTACTTAAAGTAAAAGGGGTGTTTTGCTTCTGCTTTGAATTAAGATAGTTAAGAATCATATAATTAAACTCCATGGATTTGTTAAATCTATTCTTATAGAATATTCTTATTCTTATAAGAATATATTCTTAAGAATTCTTATATTCTTATTCTCAGTTGCTTTTCTGAAACTCTAAGATCAGAGGCACTGAAGAATATTTAGTTTCCCTGGAAAAAGCCAGAGAAAAAGCCACAAGACTCTAACCATTCTGTGTGAAGTGTTAGAATGCAGTCTTTAATGATTTGGTTTTGTTTTGACAGTAAAGACAAAGCTCTGAGTGATAGAAATGCAGGTTGTTCTGCTTATTTTTATAGCCAGAGATAGTGTGGGCATTTCCAAGGACAGAACACAAGTTTTCAAGCGATTTGGTTGGTTGATTTCTGGTTTGTCCTACCCCAGTGTGTTCTGTCATTGGCTTTGAGTAGGGCTGAATTCACATAAATGGAATGACATTTATTAGAGCCTTAGTCTTTTCTTTGTGCTGACTCTCCAGTATTTAGGTTATGAGGAATTAGGTTTCAAGAAATATTGCTAACTACTTTGTTCTGCTTCATGTTATCACCTGGATGAAGGCTGGCAAGTTCTGTGAAAAGCAGACATGAGTTTGTCTTCCAGAAGAGTAACATTGCCTGCAGTTATGCCAATAACTCTGCAGAAAAGGGTATGGCATTTAAATCAGTATTTTAATTCTGACATTGGTATGGGTTGATAACAATGTTTAAACATGACTATATTTATTTTTTCACTTTTTAAAAATATCTCTACTGTAATAATAATGTTTCTGTTCTAATAAATGTAGAAATTATTGAATTCATTATGTGATATATGTTTGCTTATAAATATATATGTGTCCATAATTGAATTTTTTTACTGGTGCTCTTTTCTCTGTTACTATAATTTTGTACTTTGTGCAGGAAATTATTTTTCTTACAGATTAATGTAGTTTTTAAAGTGTCATGACTGCATTAAAATATGCCTCTGTTGAAGGCTACAATGCTGTTCCTAACAGAGGATTACTGGAGTCTGTTTCCATAGGTTTTGCATGAGCCTTAAATACAATGTGCTTTTTCCTGACCTTTTCTGCCTAATGCCTTAATAGTAGATGGCCCATCGTGTATTTTTGGAATGAGGGTGACACTGTACAGTGTTTTTCCATAGCTACTGTAGCTTGCCTTTTTTTTTGTTATCTCAATAAAAAGTGTAAGCAGTGCAAAATGATTACAACTGCGTGCACTAGGATTGTCTAGTGTAACTCAATGCGTTGGGGGTATCTGTGAAGTTAAAAATATACACGGAAATGAAGTACAGAAATATGACTCTGCTGAGCCAGATATATTAACTTATGAGAAGTTATTTCAAACTAGCTGTAAGTTATTAATTAGTTTGATTTATTTTGTAAATGTGTAGATATTTTCAAATCCTCATTGCTGCATAATGTGCTTAACTCATGGTTAATAGACTCTTCTGTTACTCAGTGGCTTTTAATGTACCAGCATTGTGAAAAATTAAAGTTCACTGAAATATTACTACAGTATTAAAAGGTTGTCATGAGCAGTTTACATGGAATGCAGCACATATTTATGGCATTAGTCCTGTAAGTCTAAAGAAGTATATAAACACATAACGTTTACTGATTTGGGATATATGGTGTTCATTTATATTATTTCATTGTTTGAGTTGGAGGGGGAGCCTGTGAACATACAGTTTTATTTGGCTTGATTGGTACAGATTAGATTATGCTGCTGTTTTACAGCACGATAATATACTATTTTTCTGGGGTAGTAACTTTAACATTTAGATACGTGCAAGATGCGCTCGTACACAGTGCTATCTAACAGTTTGCAGTATCTCTGTTACACTTCTCAAAAATACTCCTTTAAATATGGTGGTTTAACTTCTCAGCTCTCATCCTCTCAATCCTGTGGTCACCTCCCAGTCCTCTCTTCCCCCTAACACCCCTTCAGAGCTCCAATCTTCAGTTGTCATAGTTATTTTACTTTTGTCTGGATTTTGTTAATTGTATGTTAGGAGAAGGAAGGTCTTTGTTCTTGCAGCATGTAGTTGTGTTAGACTCCTTTGGTATGCACACAGCAGTACTTGGTGCTGTGTGGGAGGGGAGAGGTGTAACTTTGCTCAATCTAGCATTCAGAAGGCTGGGAAACTCAATTTTAAATGTAGTGTATATTTCAATTGATTGATTTTTCTTTTTTTGATGTTGAAAGATAATAATTCTCCAAGAAAATACAAGATTTTTTTTGACAAATTCACAGTAAGATAATTTTCTGCACATTCTTTCATTTTTTTCCATGCTGTTATCAAATTAGCTGCCAACAGTTATTGGTTTTTCTTCTCTTTATGCACTTTGTAAGCCCAAAGTAAAATTAATGGAAGCAGTAGGAGGAATCAGCACAGGGTGTTGCCTTAGGTAGGTAGCTATTGGTTGCACAGTTTCAAAAATTCTTGATTGCATGTGTCCCTCAGTCTAAGTGTCTCACTGTGTGCCCCCCCCCCCCCCCCCCCCCCCCCCACCCCCCCCCCCCCCCCCCCCCCCCCCCCCCCCCCCCCCCCCCCCCCCCCCCCCAAATTTACTATCTTGCTAAGCTTGTGATGGTTATATCTATGCATGTAGAATTCCTTCTAAAGGTATCTTTTCTCTCTACAGAATGGGCTTTGTTATTTCCATAGAAATACCTTCATTTCTAGAACTAGAATACTGGAGGAAGGGAAAGCAGGAAGGTAGACAGGAAAGAGCCATGCTGGTAAGGGGTGACATATGTTATAAATTTGTTCATATTTCTCATGGGCTTTAGAACCTTTGACTTAAAGTGGTGCAATTTCTATTTTTTATTGTACTTGAAGGACCTGGAAAAGTAGGATTTTTACAGTAACACTGCATAGTCAAGAGAAACTTAAACATTAGCTCATGAAATACTGTTTTTGAGTATCAGTCATTACAAATAATTACTTCTTAAATTCATGGAATAGGTAATTGTGTAAGAAGTTTATTTTAATCATAATACTGCAAAAATTGCAAGTCTTTTTCCATTTCACAAAAGGTAAAATTTTGCATTGTCAATGGGCTAATCCAACTGTTCTGCCAACTTCTTGAACACTTAGGTTTTCTCATTTTCATTCAAAATGTCTAATATACTCTGTCCAAAGTTATTTTATACCTTCTGTTTTAAAGTCTGATGTGAAGTGCTTATCACAGTTGATGTATTTTATTCTTAAATAATATGTTTTTAACTAAAGCTACAAGGCCTTGTTTAGGTTCCAAGGGGTCTTGTAACACAAATAGGAAAAATAAACGCTTAATGAGCATGGGAAACTATGTATATTGAGTGCTATCAAACCAGATTTATTTTATTTATAGACTAGACATATACTTAATCCAGCTCAGAGTAAATGTTTTTATCTTTTGTATTAATAACTTCATACTCCTCTAAAAGTAGTTAAAACAATAAGATTTGAAAGGTTATAATGCATTCAAAGCATTGTTTTACAGTCAAAGACTGATGATTTCTTCAATATAAACACCTACAAGTCTACTGGATTTATTACATTGTAAGTAGAAGACTTTGTGTACATAGTCAATATGTATTGCAGCTGAATAATTTCCAGCAATTCTTGAAGAGATTATATAGTGTCTTTTAAATTGAAGAAATATTGATCAGAAAATGAAGATATGATTTTTAGATTGCTCAAATCTACGGCTGGTGTAAGCATGCAAATTTCAAGATGCTCTTGCATCTTTATTCTGTCTATTTTTCTGGCCCAAAATCACATGCTGCTTTAATCAGCACTTACCCTCCCCTAAGGAAAAATGGTCACTTAAGCCAAATTGTACTGAGAATTAGTAATGTCTGTCTGCAAGGCTAAGAGCATGAAAGTAATTTTTCAGTTTTGTGTTTGGATCCCTGAGATGAAAGGCCAGCATGCTAATCCAGGAATTTTACAAAAGGCACTTTAAGTGACATGATAATGGTATCATTAAATGGATACCTTTTATAAAATTACTGGATGCAGACCAAGCATTCATGTATGAAACATCTCTTCATAAGGACAGTTTGAAAAATAGTAATTTAAAAATGCAAAAACAATACCAGTGCCCTTTTTGTCTTTCATACAGTAATAGAAATAAAATAAATGCATAAATAAATAATATAATCCAAGTCCAGGTTGGATAGGGCTTTGAGCAATCTGGCCTGCTGGAAGGTGTCCCTGCCCATGGCAGGGGGATTGGAACTAGATGATCTTTAAGGTCCCTTCCAACCCAAGCCTGTCTAGGATTCTTTGATACTATAATACAGTAATAAAATATTTCTATAATTCAGTAATATAAGGCAGCATCCAGCAAAGTTTTGAAGACAGCTGAGAGGTTTTTTAGAGATGGAGAGAGTGGGAGATGGACTTGAGTGGGCTTTAAAGGCTTTTAAAGGCTTAAGGAGCAGTGGTCAGAATAACTGGTGGTTGAGGTGAAATTTTTGAATACAAAATCTTTATTCAGAACGGAATATTTTCTTTAATGAATTTTTGAGGGATCTGAGAGAAGGTAATTGGGATAATCACAGGTAAATCATTATGATGGGCATGACTGGAAATTCAGTACAGAATTATGTCTTAGATACAAATTACTAGGATAAAACATCATTGTAGACTATAGACTACTTTTTTATCTGCAGTTTGTTGCAAATTGAATAAAGGTTTTGTGCCAGAAAAAGAGTTGAGGAAGGTTAAGAAGGAGGAATATATGTGGGGATGGGAAGAGACCCAAAGTGAATTCAGAATAATGATAGTGTGTTTTTTGAAAGAAGTTTATATTTAAGATTGCTAGAAGGCCAAGCTAGGATTTACATTTACAGAAAGGTCTTGCCACCTCTGTGTATTTAACATGTGCTAGGATGGCTACAGTTTGTTCAGGGAGATCTGGAATTCCTGCTTTCTTCTAATACTTAAAACTTTGTGAAACTAGCTTTACAAGTATCTATCTCAGATCCTTGCTTGAGGGAGCATACAACTTCCATGTTAGCTCTGAAAGGATTAATAAACTGCCTAAAATTCAGTCTTCTGTTGTAAGGTACTTGCAGATACTAAGTTACCGGCTTGTGACACAGGATGAGAGGCTAGTGATTCAATGATGGATGATAGGGAAGAAGGAGGGTGGCAGACCAGCATTTTCTGTCATTGTGAAAGATCTCTGGTTAGGTCCAGGGACTGTGTAGGAAAGAGCTACTGACAGAGCCTCCTCCAGGGAAGGCATTGCAGCACTCATCCCCTTCCTTATGATATAGGCCAGATAAATCTAGATCTGAAACTGTTCTTGAAAATAATTTTAGACCAATTTTTGCAATGAATATGTACTCCTTATACTCAAGCAGGCACCTAAAAGTGGATTCTGATGTAGCCATCATATATTGGTTGACCAGTCAGTTTGTGCTTTGGCTAGCATGAAGCCAGTAAAACTTGCTAATGTTTTTATTGTGTGCAAAAATTATCCCACATGTATAAATGAAATAAAAATGAGACTAACTTTAGCAGTCCCTATGGTTCAAGTGCAGGCAGGGAAAGGGAGTTTTTTCTATCCTTTGGAATTCCAATCTCTGCAAGCAGTCAGGTTTTCCTGAGTGGTCTTGAAATTTAAAATGTAAAGCACTATGCTGCATAGTTGCCATGAAGGGTAGATAGAGACGTATGTGTGTATGTGCCCAAGAGAGGGTGAGTAGTAAGTGCACAGAGCTTTTTAAAAGTCTTTTAAAATCCTAGTGGTTTAATGCACTTGGTCATTACTTGTCCTTTGTATAGTTTGACAAGGTTTAGTGGTACAATTAATGTTGCACTTTGTCTCCTCTCTGTCTCCAGTTCTTGAACAGATCTTTGATATGTTTTTTTTCAGTTTCTTCTTGCTTTCTTTGAACATCTAACATTCTTCATACAGTAACCAAGGAAATTGGCAGTGTTTAGTGCCCTACTCTGCTCATAATCCTCTTCTGTGGGCAGAAATCCTTTGGGAAAAAAAACGGTTTTTTCGTCAATTGAAGAAAGTGCTTGGCCATTTTCTAGCTCTAGTACTTTAGTCTCCTCTTGAATAAATTAGGCTTCAAGAAGTCAGAACTTGACCTTCAGGCTGTGTTATCTGGCCTTGAAATGTATCAAGAGCTACTGCTGAATAGCTATTTCTGCTAAAGTAAACCCCGTACTGATTATGCTGCATTGCTGTATGTGAAGGGAGAAACTCAACAAACGGCACATAAGGTGTTGGTGTGAATCTCATGCAAAAGATCAAATTTCCCTTGCTTATATGTCTGTTACATGTTACTTTCAACATGCATAAGCAAGTGCCTGAAAAATTAGAAAATTTTCTTTACTTTTGATAAACTGAAGCTGCATCAGTGAACACAAAGAAAACTCATCACATTGAATCAAGGAATTATTCATATTTAGACATGCATTCTTCCTCATTTTCATGCAGTTGCTATAGGTACTGCCCATGCCCCATTCTTCCTCACTCCTTGTTTTTCTGCCTGTTGGTCAGGAGCAGAGGCAAGACCAGCCCAACAGAACAACAGCCACCCTAAGGACCTAAAGAAGTTATGACTGTTTGATCATGTGTTTGGTTTGCATGGCAAGGTTTTGGTAACAGGGGAAGGGGGGCCCTCCATGGGTGGCTTCTGTCAGAAGCTTCTAGAAAGTTCCATCTATGTCCAGCAGAGGCAATGCTAGCTGGCTCCAAGGCTGAGCCCATCATCAGCAGTGGCAGTGACTCTGGGATAACATATTTAAGAATGGAAAAAAAGTTGCTGTGCAACTGCAGCAGAAGAAAGAGAGAGAACACGTGAGAGGAACAGTCCTGCAGACACCATGGTCAGTGGAGGAGAGGGAGGAGATGCTCCAGACACTGGAGCAGAGATTCCCCCACAGCCTGTGGTGCCAACATGGTGAGACAGCTGTCCCCATGTGGGACTGTGGGGGTGTTGAGACCACCTGCAGACCCTTGGGGGACCTTGTGCCACAGCGGATGAATGCTCAAGGAAGGCTGTGATGCCTGTGGTTCTGGCAGGACCTGTGGACCTGTGAGAAGAGCCCGTGCTGGAGCATGTGCAGCGTGTAAGGAGTCCTTCACCTGAGGAGGCAGGACCAGCAGAGACAATGTGTGATATACTGACTGCAACCTGTGTTCCTTGTCCTGCTGTACCACTGGCAGGGAGGAGGTAGAGAAAATCGGGAGTGAAATTGAACTTTGGGAGACGGGAGGGGTGGGGAAATGTGTTTTAAGATTTTGTTTTATTTATCATTGCCTTTTTATCAGTTTGATAAAAAACTGGTTTCCCCAATTGAGTCTGTTTTGCCTGTGATGGTAATTAGTGATCATTCCCCATCCTTATCTTGACCCACAAGTTTTTTTTATATTTTCTCTCTGTCCAGCTGAGGAGGGAAGTGATAGAGTGGCTTTGGTGGGTGCCAAGTGTCTAGACAATGTCAACCCACTATAGATCAAAATGCCTCAACCGACATCATTCTGTGGTAACGCGGGAGATTTTAGCCCGGTTCCAGTCTGTAAGTCTTTTACACTGGTTGTGACTTCCTAAATTGTCTGTTTTGAAGTTGTCTCCATTCAGTTGCTTTCAGCCCTTTATTTATGTTTACATTATTTCAAGGCAACCAGTTTTTCATAGTTTAAAGTAGTTATATAAGAGCAGATTTACTCTGCTGCAATACAGTTTATAATGGGTGCCTTGGGAACAGTACAAAGCAAGGCAAACTTTAAGTTACACTTTCTGTGAATATACATCCTCCTTCTTCACCCAGAGTTGATAGGCTCTTGGCATGTATCTCATATTTTATCACATACTTCTCATTCTCATATTTCATCTCCATTTTCTGGCAGATCCAAGTGTCTGTCTTGGACTGCTGACCAGTATCTTCACCAAAACTCATGCTTGGGCATCAAAAATGATAACTTAGAGAGACATCTTTTATTCCTGTCTTTCCCATGCTTTGCGCATCCCTGCAGTAGTAACTTCTTGCAATTGGTGTTTTTTCTGATACCTTTTTTGTCTGGCACCACTAAAATTCATATGAGGGACCGAGACCTGGGAGGAGGTGTTCAGTTGATGCCCTTAATGCTTTATTTTCCATTAGAATCCCTTTCCCCCCTCCCCCCCCCATTATTCTTTAGTGCTTTCTGAGTTTTTCACTGTCTTTTCATCATTCTAGTTTCATTTCATCACTCTTTGTATCATTTCTACTGACAACCTTTGCCCAAACACAGTGTTTTGAATTTTTTTTAGAGCACTCGGACTGATTTTCTGAGCTAGTCAATCCTGTTCTCCAAGAGTTTAGCAATTAAATGATATCTAGACTGAATAGGAGACCTCAGCTTGGCTTCTATTAGCCTGTAAATGAGGCTTCAATAGCTCATCATACCCATCAGCTGCATATGCAAGTTCTCAATGTTGTAATTTTTCCTTTGGTCCTGTTGATTGTAACTTGTTGGATTGGTGTCTGTCACCGTCTTTTTGGGTATCCTGCTTGACAAGACTTGTAGGATGATCATAGCAGAAATAAAATGCATACATTTATGGTAATATGAACATGGCTTGTGTGTGGGCAAGCGAAGCAGCAGCCAGACAACCCAGCAGACCTCTGAATGTAGGGTATCACAACAAGCGTAGAGATGGGAAATGTGCTGCTGGCTTCTCAGTTTTCCTGTATGACTGAAGACTGCTCAGTCTACGTATCTCATTTGCATTTTAGAACAAATGACTGGAGGTAAACTTTATCAAAATAGAGCAAATTTCTGAAATTATCACCCTGTTTTAGCTACTTCACCCACTTATTATCCTCCTTTTTCACTTTGTTCGCTTGTTTTAGTCTGCTGCACTTGGTGACTGTTACACTTTTGCCAACACTTACTGGGCAAAACAGTTACTGGGGCTGCTTTCCATGCCCAGGTGCCCCTCATCTTTTTTTCTGTTCCTTCAGGGGTTTGGATTTGCCAACAGAACCCTAACTAACCCTACTAACAAATCTGTAATAACACAGCAGCATATAGTCAAAGGCTTTGTGGTTTGAGTAGACTTACTAGCTTTACTCTAGAATTTACTCTTTATTTCGATTTTATGCTTTTGCCAGAGGGAACAATGCTATGTGAATAAAAAAAAAGGTTCAGAAATGCTGAGAAGTAAGATGTTTTGTCAGAATACCTATCCTACAACAGTTAAACCTTGCTCTTATATTCCACTGACTAGAAGCAGATACCCAGAGATGACAGTACTGAGCAGGAAGGGTGTTATAGTTGGACCTAGCAAAGCAGGTTTTTTTTGTAATACACCAAGTGACAAAGAATTTCAGCATTGTAAATCAACCATTTATTACAGTGGGTTACCCTACATGGCCTTTGTCATATTTGCTCTGCATATTCCTTGTACTACTCCAGAAATACAGAGAAAAGTTCCAGACTGTATCTTCTTCGGCTAAAAATCTGAACTTTGCTTTGTCTTGGAGTCTACATTATTTTCTCCTCTAGTGACCTTCAGGGGAATTCACAGTTGATATAGTTGATGATAAAGGCATTCTTCTCTTTGAAGCTGTGCTAAAGTTCAAGCCAAAACTTCTGTTTAAAATGGCCAAAGTGAAAGAGAGTTTTAAGAAAAAATCTGTTCTCCTTTTTTTTTTCTTATTTAAAAAAATCTATTTCAGGACTGCTGCAAAGGAAATAGGAAGCTAATTGGTCTCTTAACAGTGTTATTCAGAGACTTGGTCTTTCTCAGCTTTGCAAGAGATCTGCTCTACTGAGAAACCAGCAACATGGTGTGAAAAACCTGGTAGAAACAATAGGTACTTCTTTTTATAGCTGGTATCTCTTCAGAAACATAGACTGCAGCCAGAACGCGGCAGTAACAGATTTGCTTTCTCTTGTGCTGGAACACAGCATTCTATTTATCTCTGACAAGCGAAGGATATGTTGGACAAACTGCACTATTAAATACAGAAAGCCTCATTTAAATAATGTTAGTGCCTTGACATAAATAGGGACATGCTATACAAACATGAGGCTGATAACATTTTGCCCTCATCTTTGTTGTACACAGAAAACAAAAAACAGCAGTGTATTTTAGTGGCTCCATATTTAAATTTCTTTCTTCCTCTGCCTTCAGACATGACTTCTTTGAAAAGCAGAGTAGGACGTGGATAATTTCTACCATATTTCTAGGCTGGGGGATAAAAACACTGGAGCACTGGTAACTTTTCTCATTTTCTGTTCATTTTCTATTTGACAAACTTTTTTTAAAAATTGAAATACTTAAGTGCCTTCTTAAATCAGATTCTTTGAATCCTCCAGTGTGGTTGTTCCATCCCTCTTTTTAAGTCAAGTTAGTCTAACTGGATATTTTTCCATCTGTCTATGGTAACTGCATTCTAAATATTGCTTTTGTATGTAGTAAAAGGAAAACCTGCATATTACTACTAAATATATATTATTATATATAATATATAATATGCTATTTAAAGCTAAGACTTAGCAGACAGTGTGGAAACAAAGGACTGAAGATAGTAATACCATAAGTTTACTAATAAGGCTAAAAAGCTGATCACATCCACTAATTAACTTTTCATGAAGAAAAGTTCCTGTGAACATACACTTTTATTAACCTGAATAATCAAGATTGGTCTAAATATTAATCTCTTTAAGTCAAACAATAAGGTTTTTGAACCTTTATCAGAAAGGGCTTGGTTTGAGGGCAAAAAACTTAGCCATTACCAAGGAGATTTTTGTACCTTGCTGGTTATTTTAGCAATCTTCTGTGAATTTCATGAGAAATAATAAGGTATCTCTGAGTGAAAATAATGGGTCATAATGCATGTACATTTAGCTTATATAACTGAGCTGTGTTGGGTGGATTGCATGAGCTGAACTCTATGAAGGAGCACTGTGATTCCAACACTAGGATGTGGTGATGCTTGGCTTAATGGAGAGTAGCCTGTGTACACTTACTCAGTGGTTGGATTATGTTCTGGGCTCAGCTGAGTTTTGAAATTACTTTCCCTTGTATAAAGATTTTTACCCATGTTACATGGAAATTTCACCATTAATTAACTTATTTTTAGTGGTTGGGAAGGTGTAAAACTCTCTTGCCTTCCTGATCATCCACATACTGGGTTTAGATTAATTGAAAAGCCATGCATACTGTGCACTGGAGTTGAGAAGGGACCTATGCTGGATTAGCTCTCTTTTAAGTGGTAGTCTTAAGAAGACAGCAATAGGGAGCCATTTATTTTTCCCAGCGCCAAGAAGTTTTGCAAATAGCCTTGTGTCAGGTATTAATTTATAAAGGTAGCATTAATAATATTTTAATGAAAAATAACTAAGACTTCTTTTTATCATGGCTAGTAAGACATGCTTCTTCCATTCTGATTTAAGCGTTAATATGAGTAAGAGCCTGAAATTGTTTGACTATAGACAGCTATTCTAAAAATGAGCTGTCCATTCCAAGTGTATTTTGTAGTCTCTTTCTTCATAACTTTTTAATTTTCATTATAGCTCTTCTTTTGAAGGACTTGGGAAAATTTACTGATACCAGTCAGTGTAAACTGCATTACCCCACTGAGATTTTTTAGAATTATGATAATTACTCTAAATCAATCTAGGAATTGCTATGAACAAGATGGAGAAAAGTTTTCCTAAATTTGAGACTAGGTTTTCTTCTAGGAAGAGACAGATGTAGGTGATGTTAGTAGATTCTTAGCTGCCTGGTGATAGGCACTGGTGACTCATGAATTTACAAAGAGATACCCCAGAGTTAATCTGCCCTTGGGCTTTTCCACTTTTTCAGGTCTGAGCAGAACTTTTTTACTTAGTGCACATCAGATGAAGTGACAGATGGAGCCTAAGCCTCCATTTCTACTGGTGCTAGGATAGGCTGAGGTTTGCTGTTTCAGTTTCTTTAAATTCTAGACTGTATAACCTCTTGTTCACTATTTGCCTTTTTATTTCCAGTGTTCGCTCCATTTAAACTGACAATTTTATTTCACGTATGAGGACTAGATCTGGGAATATTCTTCCATATCTATTGTGAATAATTAATGCGAATAAATGATTTAGCTTTTGTGCGGTGTGTTTATCTTGTATAAGTGCTGCTTTGACAGCTTGATCATTTGGCAAGTCTGCTAATTTTCCTTAATTTCTGCTGTTATATGGAAGTGTATTATTTGAAATTTTTGTTGATAATATTTAAATTTCCTCACAATTTTCTAGTTATTTACACACAGCATTTGTATTTGAAGTATCGCTTTCACTGGCTTTGTTTGGAATCTCTACAGTTTGAAAAAAAAATTTTGGTAAGGTAGATTAACTTGAGACTCTCTTTTTAAATAAATTGTTTGATCCACCCCTACCTTTCCTAATAAATAATGTGCATTCTTTTTACGAAGCTTATTGTGGGTTTTACTTCTGTAGATCCTTTTGTATTTCTCCCTCCTGTGTGGTAATGGCTGTTGTTGGTGGTAAATCTTTCACCTTTAATCTATTTATTACTGTAATTCCTACTTAAAAGATGTTGAACTTGACATTGTTGCTATTTAATTCTTCAATTACTGTAATTTTTTGGGCCAAGTATCATCTAATTTTCATACAGTTTACAAGAATCTCACTTTTTGCTCTAAAAGTAGTTGTAGTATGAGGTAATTGTCCGAAATGTGTCAGTGGCTTTCTCTAGACTTTGCCTTTTTGTTCAGTTTTATAAAAGGAAATTAAATCTTCTGTAACTTTTTTATTACTGCTTATAGCTATACTTTGTTTCAGTTGACCAATATTGTAAAATCAAATGTATCAAATTCAGGATTAAATTATGTTTTTTTTAATTTTAACTTCCCTGTTGTGTCTTTCAAACTCTGTTTCTCTTCAGTTTTACTGACGTTGTCTCTGTCATGATTGCATGTCATATTGTCCTCATTCTGCCATTTTTCCCAGTATCATGATGTGATTGTCATAACCTTTGTTTGAAAGAACTTTGCTGGTGTATTTTTACACATAGCCTATTACAATTTGGAGATCTGCATAATTTAACCTCCCTTTTTATGATACAACATATTTACATGTCTAAAGCAGCAATCATATGAGGAGGTATAAGTGCTTTACCAATCTTAATGAGTTCAATCTGTTACCTTTCTGTGCAGAAACAGATTTCATTTCCCCTGCTCCACGTTGTAAAAACTGAAACTTTGGGACTAATTCGGACTTGCCCAAAGTCAGGTGGCAAGTATGTCTTTCAAAAGTAAGAATTGGACCTTTTTGCCTATAGGTAATATAAAGTAATTTTTCTTACTTCTTTGCATTGCTATTCAGTTTATATTTTTGGTGTAATTTTTTCATTCCTGGGATGGTCATGGGTGGTTGGATTAGGTAGGGCATGGAGTTTGTACCAGGAGTCTGAAGGAGGGGAGTGACTCTGTGGGCTGCATAATACTGATAGTTGCCA
>NW_026709201.1:0-20978 GCF_030490865.1 Poecile atricapillus | reverse complement strand
TCAATGTGCTATTGCAGTGAATAACATTTTCATATTGAGTTATTTTACAGCTCCTACAGCAGTAAGGAATATCTTAGGGTACCAACTGATTGTTTTGGCTTTATTTATTGTACAGGAAAGCAATGACATTGAAAATATTGTATAAACAGAAAATAAACTGAACAGCAAAATCCCTACCCTGCTTTATGAATTGAAATGACATTATTTTAAAACATTAAAAAAAAAATCATAATTATATGTTCTCAACACAGAGACAAATTACCTATTATTTTAACATAATTAATTTGAGCTCAGAGCATTTATGTTGCTGTGTGTGTCATTATCCATCAAAATGCTAAAAATCTTTAAATTTTTCCTCCAAATCTGTAATTTGTTTGTCTCCACCTTCAATACCTTAAAGTTTTAATTACAGTTGACATTTCAGTTTGTTGTCTGTCCCCTAGGCCACATTTCCAACCTCGCTTGTGATCATCTTGTACCAGGGCCTTCAAGAGAGAGCTCTCCCTCTTCAGTGACCTCAGGCTTGTAACCAAATTTCTGTTCTTTCCCTCTGATAGGGATGTGTTTTGAGGCTTTTTTTTGCATTGGTATATCCTGATCATTTCTTTGTTTATACTGCTGATAAATGTATTTTTCTCTCGTAAACACACCCTCCTCCATCTGCTGTGAAAGGCAAGGGGAACAATGAATGGTGCATTTCAAGGGTCAGGGCTTGTTCTCCTGGCTGGCTGAACAGGTACCTCTCTTCCCAGAACCTGGATAGGCTTAGGCTGGGTTTTCTCTGTGCTCAGGGTGGGATCTGCTGCTCCTGTGTGGTCTGGGGCAACAGGAGATGGATGGAAGCTCTGAATGAAGACGCAAGTCCAGCCATTTCTTGTTGTCCTGTCTCCAGGAGAGCACTGAGGCCACAGCTGTCCAAACCATGCCAGGGAACGCCTGTCTCCGAGGCTCTGATGAGCTCTGACTTTTTTATGCCTCTGATTTCTTTTTTCCCTTGTCTCTCATGATTGACATTTGTCTGTTCTGGGCCTTGTTTGCTTGCACTGCACTTGTGGGGAGCCCGGAGCAGTGCAGTGTTTTCATGTCAGCCGGGTTAAGGGTGAGGAACATTACACATGCACACTGATTTATGCCTCAGAGGCTGCAAATCGTGTCAAGTGTGATCTCAGCACAGCTCTGCTCCATGACTCAAGCACTCAGTGCAGTGTTACACTCTCAGACATCAATCCTCAGCCAGGCAAGGGAGAACTCCTCCAGAGCATCCATAAAGTCCTGGGCTGGGAGAGTTGTTAGTTATTCATGAGATAATAATGGTGTTTGCAATGTTCATGCCAAAGCCAGAATCCCATAATCACTGAGGCTGGAAAAGACCTCCAAGCTGTGCCCATCCCCACCCTGTCCCCAGAGCCCTGAGTGCCACCTCCAGCCCTTCCTGGGACACCTCCAGGGATGGGCACTGCAACCCTCCCTGAGCAGCCCCTGCCAAGGCCTGACCGCCCTTTCCAGCAACAAATTCCTCCTGATGTACAACCTCAGCCTCCCCTGGCACGATTTTTATCCCAGTCCTTCCATAATTCTGCTCTGCAGGGCCATATGTCAGGAGCTCCTGTGGACAGCTGTGGGTCTGAAAGCTGCTGTTCTCCCAAAGGCACAGCAATTCCTTCAATATTTCAAGCTCTGCATTGTGCTGAAGTTGGTGCCAGAACTGGCTTTTCTTCTTCTGACCATCCCTGAAAAACAAAGCTCAGAGAGAGGGATCTGACAGTCAGAATTCCCTTGGGGTATCAAAGTCCTTGACCCTCAGGCGCCTGCCCAGCCTCTTCTGCCACAGGTGCCTCTCTGCCTCTGCTTTTAACCACGTCTGGCTGCCAGGACCTGAGAAACCTTCCCCAGCACAGCCATTACCAAAATTCAGGAATCCCTACGAGAAGCATTAATTTGACCCTACCTCACCTTCCCCCTGAAGGAAAGGAGGCTGAGAATTCCCAGCAGAGCCACATTAGCAGCGAGCTGGGAAATCCCAGAGGTGGAAAACACAGCACAGAGCAGCCCAGGACAGAGCCCTTCCCTCCCCGAGGCCTCCAGCCTTTGCCAGCCCAAGGCACTTTGTGAGCACTTTCTGCAGGAAAGAAGGATGGAAGTGGTGCAGGGAATTCCTCTTTGCGACGCCACAGCGGCTCAGCCCACCTGAATCTTCTGGATGTTCATTTAACACATCCCGTTAGCACTGTTCGATTAATAACGCAGCAAGGAACGCACCGGGCACACCGGGGGTGAAGGCTGAAGATGCGGGCACGGCTCTGGGGCAGGGCAGGGCTCTGGGGTTCAGGCCGAGGGCCGGGCAGGGCTCTGGAGTTCAGGCCGGGGGCCGGGCAGGGCTCTGGGGCTCAGGCTGGAGGTGCGGGCAGAGCTCTGGGGCCGGGCACGGTTCGGGGTTCAGGCCGGGGGCCGGGCACGGTTCGGGGTTCAGCCGCGCCGCTCCGCTGCCTCAGGGCGCTGCCTGCCCGGGGCCGCTGACGGCCGGCACCGCCACAGCCTCACGGCCACCACTGAGCATGCTCGGCTCCCGCACATCCGCCGGCGCCCGGCGGCCGAGCAGCGGCAGCGGAGCCGGTGCCGGAGCCGGTGCCGGCGGGCTCGGCCCGCGCAGGAGGCGGCGGCGGGGCCGCCATGAACCGCGGCGGGGCGGGGGCGGCGCCCGCCTTCCCCGGCCCCGTGCAGTGTAAGTGCTGCGCCATGCGCGCTCCGGGGCCCGCGCCGCGCCAGCGCCGGGGAGCCGGGGCCTGCCCGGGCCCCGAAACCTGAGTAGCGCATGAAACGGGCGGGAGCGGAGCCCGGGAACCTGGCTGGGGGGCGGGGGGGAACCCGGGAACCTGCGTGAGCGCCGCGGGCGCCGGGCGGCGGGGCCGGACAGCGGCCAGAGGGTGCCGGACACTGGTCAGTGCCCCAGGACACTGGTTAATGCCGCCGGACAGCGGCCAGAGGGTGCCTGGCACTGGTCAGTGCCCCAGGACACTGGTTAATGCCGCCGGACAGCGGCCAGAGGGTGCCGGGCACTGGTCAGTGCCCCAGGACAGCGATCAGGGGGCACCGGGCGGTGCTCCGTGGGTCCTGGGTGATGGTCCGTGCGTGCCCGGCAGTGGTCCATGGGTCCCGGGCGGTGGATCTGGGGTGATGGATGCTCCATGAGCAGAGCTCCGGTGATCCTGGGGCATTGCCCGCGCTCCATGGGCGCTGGATGGGTCCGTGTGTCCCCCGAGGCTCCGTGAGGCGATGCCGCAGCCACTGGGCGAGTTCCCCCGCGGGACCCCGAGCCCTCTGGGGATGCATGCCCGTGTCCCGCAGTGCCCCCGCAGCTCTGGGCAGCAGGATGTCCCTGTGCCACCCGGAGCAGTGTCACCCATCACTGTCCCCCGGGCCGAGCTGACCGTGCCGTGTCCCTGCAGTCCCCGGCAGCACCACGGTGCTGGTGGAGCTGACACCCGACATCCACATCTGCGGCATCTGCAAGCAGCAGTTCAACAACCTGGACGCCTTCGTGGGGCACAAGCAGAGCGGCTGCCAGCTCACCAGTGCCACGGCCGGCGCCACCAGCACCGTCCAGTTCGTGTCCGAGGAGACCGTGCCAAGCACACAGGCTCAGAGCACGAGCAGGACCATCGCCTCCGAGACACAAACCATCACAGGTACCCAAACCTCCCTTCACAGGTACCCAAACCATCACAGGTATTGAAACCATCACAGGTACCCAAACCTTCCTTCACAGGTACCCAAACCATCACAGGTATTGAAACCATCACAGGTACCCAAACCTTCCTTCACAGGTACCCAAACCTTCCTTCACAGGTACCCAAACCATCACAGGTACCCAAACCTTCCTTCACAGGTATCCAAACCGTCACAGGTACCCAAACCTCCTCAGGTACCCAACCATCACAGGCACTGCCATGTCACCTGCCAGGTGCCAGCCCTCTGTCCCTGTGTCCCCATCACCCAGCTGAAATAGCAGTTTTCAAATCAGCTGTCATGGAACCAAGGAAATTAAATAATGCTGCTCTGCCTTCTTGGGTTTGTTATAACAATAGTTGCTTAATTTGCTAATTGAGATACAAGTTCTCTCAGAGAATTGCTCAATCTATTGTGTTGTGGAACCAGCTTGTGCAAATTAATTAAAACTGTCGATACTTATAAAAAATACTGAAATTACTATGCATTTTAATTTTTTTTTGAGAGTGCTCTAGATGGAAAACAGACCCAGAATTGCTGTCAGGCACCCATCCAGACCTTTTTATGTGAGAACACTGCATTCCCTAACATTGCTCCCACAACTAATTGGCAGGAAAAATATTACTCAAAATTTCTGCCTATGTGAAGACTCGAGTGAGGTCCCGATCCTGGAGACATTTAAATAAAATTAGGATTTTGTTCCGTGTGTGAAGGTTTGCCCTTCTATATTTAGTGTTGTTTTATTTTGGTGTGGGACTTTACTAAACCCCGAGTTATTTGACTGTAATTTGGATAGACAGGTTAAGGCAGGGAATCTGGAAGAGCAGTGAAACAAACTGAATTCAGGGCCCACTTCCAGGAATTTTTGTATTATAATCCCTCAACTCACTGTGGGTTTTGGGTGAGTCATTTTTCTGCTTCATATTTACTCGTCTTTAAAATGAGGACAGTTCTATCCATTTGCCCTTTCAGGCTATAGTGTTGTTTAATTGATTTAAAAGCTGCTACTTTGGCTGAGATATTTTCACCTGTTATTCTTGTGAGTAACAGCTAAAAACAGTGGAGTTGAAAGAGGCTGAACTTTTTTAACAATTACAAAAATAATTTGTGGACAACATTTGCCATATAAATCATGATATTTTTTTCTCATTTGGGCTATAACACAAACAGAGTTGAAAAACAAATATATCTTTATTTGGTATTTGGAGGGGAAAAACATTTTTCCTTTCCTCCTCCCCCAGGTAAATAGGAACCCAGGAACAGGAATGTTGCTGGGAAAACAAAACAAAAACAGACTAGAGAATTCATTAAATTAGACAATAATTAGATTTTCCTTTTTATCTGATTAGAGAAGATAATGCTCTCACATGAAGTTTTTTGTGTGTTTAGTTTCTGCCCCAGAGTTTGTTTTTGAGCATGGCTACCAAACCTACCTGCCCAGCGAGAGCACAGAGCCTCCAGCTGCTGCTGTGGTCTCTACACCACCAAAAGCAAGGTCCAAGAAATCCTCCTCCTCCTCCTCCTCACTGCCACTGAAGAAACTCAGCTGCCTCTACCCAGGTGAGATGAGCATTGTCCCTTCTGCCTTTTCATTTTAACGTGGAGAGCTTTCCTGTGGTGACACACAGGAGATCTGATACCTGCAGCAGTGCTGGAGTGAGTTGCCTCTAAGGGGAAGCATTAGAAAACTCAAGTTCACAGGTGACCTGGTCACTGTTTGAAGTAGATGTGAGTGAACAAGATGAGGAATTAATTTTCTGTTTACAATGTGTTTTAAAGAAAACACTGTTGAAAATAAACATGTACAGATTATGGTATTTTTATTTTTTTTTCTAGATTTTCCTTGAATTTAATGATGTTTATCTTATTGTTTTCAGGTTGCCAGTTCAAGACTTCCTATGGTATGAAGGATTTGGAACGTCATCGGCGAACGCACACAGGTTTATGTTCCTATATTTTCTTCTGGCTCGGTGTCCTCCTTTCAGCTTTTTCACAAAAGCCATTTTCCTATGAAATAGTGGCTCTGTGAACAGGATGTAGACGTGTCTGTACCTTGTGGTGTTGTCCTGCTTGTTGGGGACATGCCCTGCTCTGGGCACAGCTGTGACACTGGAGCAGGGGAGGTTGATTTGAGGCACGGTTCAACTCCTGAGAGCACACCCTGTGTTCATCAGGGTGCTGGGAGTGCACACACCTGCTTTACTCTTTACATTAAAGCAATTCCATGATTTTAGCTCCCAGTTTTGGAGCTGCACAGGGAGAAGGCTCCAAAGGCTCTGCTGTTTGTTGCAGCTACGCCTGCAGCCTCATGCCCAGCTCCTACAAACACATCCCTTTCCTGCTCAGCGTTCAGTCCGTGCTCTCTGCTGTAGCACCGCTTCCTCCCCGTGCCAGCCCCTGAGTGTGAGTGCTGCCGTTGCAGGAGACAAGCCCCACAAGTGCGAGGTGTGCAGCAAGTGCTTCAGCCGCAAGGACAAGCTGAAGATGCACATGCGCTCGCACACGGGCGTGAAGCCCTACAAGTGCAAGCACTGCGAGTACGCGGCGGCCGACAGCAGCAGCCTCAACAAGCACCAGCGCATCCACTCCAACGAGCGCCCCTTCAAGTGCCAGATCTGCCCCTACGCCAGCCGCAACTCCAGCCAGCTCACCGTGCACCTGCGCTCGCACACAGGTGGGGTCGTGCTCACATCCACGGCTGTAGGGGTTGGAGGGTCACAGAGATGGGTTTAGGTCATGGACAGGTGTCCAGATTCCCAAAAGGGATGATTTGAGTTCCCAGAAAGTCCCCCTTCAAGCGCCAGATCTGCCCCTACGCCAGCTCAGCTCCAGCCTGAGCTCACACAGGTGGCATTTTACTCATATCCACACCTGTAGGGGTTGGAGGGTCACAGAGGTGGGTTTAGGTCATGGACAGGTGTCCAGATCCCCAAAAGGGATGATTTGAGTTCCCAGCAAGCGCCCCTTCAAGCGCCAAATCTGCCCCTATGCCAGCTCACCGTGCACCTGCACTCACACACAGGTGGGGTCGTGCTCACATCCACACCTGTAGGGGTTGGAGGGTCACAGAGATGGTTTTAGATCATGGACAGGTATCCAGACACCTAAAAGGGATGATCTGAGTTCCCAGCAAGTCCCCCTTCAAGCAGATCTGCCCCTACACCAGCTCAGCTCCAGCCAGCACACCGTGCACCTGCGCCCGCACATGGGTGGGGCTGTGCCCTCCTCACCTGGGCAGGTGAGCCCTGAGTGAGCACGCTGGTATTTCCAGCAGAATTCAATTTCTATCCCATTCAACATTCCAGTGGCTGGGAAGGGATTTTAGGCTGACCTTTCTTTTTGGCATTTCTCATGTTAAGCAATTGAATTATGCTAAAACTCAAGCTTTAGTTTTGTTGTTTCTTCTATTTCTCCAAAATTAATATTTTTCTTTTCTTGTAAAAGGACTTTCATTTGCTGAAAAGAGGCACAAGAATTTTGAAAGTAGTCATTTCATCCTTGTTAGGTTAGAAAGTGTCATGCACACACCCAATTTTAGAAGAGAAGTAAGACTGGTATGTAGAATGTATTGCTTACTGGAATTAAATTAATAATCCTCTCGAAGGTGAGCATAATCCCCATTGCTCAGAGCGAGGTCATCTTCACAGAATTACTTGTTGAACTAGTCACTAAACATCAGCTTCCTGTTAATTTGAATGAAACTACTCTTAGAATTAATAATCCTATGGTCAGACACAAGTTTTTATCTAAATCCTGGCAGTGTCAGTTAGGGATGGGCAGAAATGGAAAGAAATACAGAGTAGGCCACTCTTTAAACAAACAAAACCAGCATTTGCTATATTATTTTTCATATATTGTGCTACCCTGTATATGAAAATTAAGTCATTGAAATATGAACTGTGCCTTCATCAGCAAAGCAGATAAAAATTCAGTAGCTGAGTGTGCAGCTGAGGCAGTAAAATAAACTAGATGAACAAACAGTGTATCTTCATTAATAAAGTCTGTTTAATACAGACAGTACACCATGTATCTCAATTATTAAACAGATACAGGGATTAGCACAGTAGGCCACAACTTGATTTGAAAAATATGTAGCTAAACCTATGACATATGTAGCTGGATAAGCAAATTATGCAAAATTATACAGCTCTCACAAACTCTATAAAATATTAACTTCTAAAATAAATCAGCCATTTGCAGTTTGATTATTAAAGAGGATAAATGTGTGTTGAACTAAATACACTTTCTTTTTCCTCCTCTCACCAAGAGTGTCATAGAACCTAATAACACAACTCTTGCACTTGTTCAAAACAATGCCTACCTACAGACTTCAGGCTCAGGTATTTTAGAGAGCTGTAATTTTAGATTAAAGAAAGAAAAGGGACTAGTTATTTAGTTAGCTTGCTAAGTGTGCTTTGGATTTTTTTTTTAACGGCTTTAGAACAGACAGCCTGGAATTGATTAGGGATTAGCACAGCTCCAGCTTAACATGGTCGTGGATATTGTGACACCAATTGTGCCCACAAATGCAGAAAATGCCAGATAATGGTTTTAGATCCAAGCGTGTCAGACCAGGTGATAATGCCGTGTCACCAAATTTCTCTTGGCTCTGAGAGCGCCTTGTGGGTTCAGGACGAGGCAGCTGAGCGGGATCCATCCCAGCAGTGTGTGCTGGTGTCACCTGTGCCTTCTGTTGGCAGGAGATGCCCCTTTCCAGTGCCAGATGTGCCCCGCCAAGTTCAAGATCAACTCGGACCTGAAGCGGCACCTGCGGGTGCACTCGGGGGAGAAGCCCTACAAGTGCGAGTTCTGCGAGGTGCGCTGCGCCATGAAGGGCAACCTGAAATCCCACGTGCGCATCAAGCACAGCATGGAGAACACCCTCAAGTGCCCCGAGTGCGACTTCCAGTGCGGCAACAAGACCAGCCTGCGGCACCACATCCGCAGCCACCAGCCCGAGCAGCCCGTGAAGTGCTCCGAGTGCAGCTACTCGTGCTCCAGCAAGGCGGCCCTGAAGGTGCACGAGCGCATCCACGGCAAGGAGCGGCCCTTCAAGTGCGAGTTCTGCAGCTTCGACACCAAGCAGCGCAGCAACCTCACCACCCACGTCCGCAAGGCCCACGGCGACAAGGCCAAGGGCAAGAGGCACTCGCTGGACAAGAAGGAAGGGGAGAGGCCGAAGCAGGGCGGCTCCAGGCAAGTAGCCAAGCTGGACGCCAAGAAGGCCTTTAAGTGCGACCTGTGCGACGCGTCCTTCGTGCGGGAGGATTCTCTGCGCAGCCACAAGAAGCAGCACAGCCTGTACGGCGCCAAGAACGGCGAGCTGGCTGTGCTGCAGCTCCAGATGGATCCCGGCCGCCCGCCCGGCGCCCCCATCGCCGTCAGTCACCTCCAGGTGCCTCTTCAGGCCGCTCAGGTGTCCCCGTACAACGAGGGGAGAGTCAAGATCATCGTGGGCCACCAGGTGCCTCAGGCCAACAGCGTGGTGCAGGCGGCCTCGGTGAACGTGGTGCCCCCGGCGCTGCTGGGCGCGGGGCAGGAGGAGGTGCTGGGCAGCGGCCGCCTGCAGCTGCTGGGCCAGGTCAGCGTGCTGGCCCCGGCCACGGGGGCCACGGGGGCCGCGGGGCCGGGGGCAGAGCCGGCCGTGCTGCTGGGTGGCCACGAGCAGGGCGAGGGCAGTGCTCTGCACCAGGCCCTGCTGCCCGCCGCCGCCCCCGAGCCACCCCCCGGGCAGGCCTTCATCGCCAGCTCCGCCATCAGCTGCTCCGACCTGGAGGGGCTCAACGCCCTCATCCAGGAGGGAGCCACCGAGGTGACCGTGGTCAGTGACGGGGGACAGAGCATCACCGTGTCCACGGCTGCTCCTCCTCCTCCCATCTTCTCGTCCTCCTCCCACGGCGAGGGCCCCAAGCAGACCTATTCCATCATCCAGAGCGGGGCCCACACAGCCCTGCTGTGTCCCGCGGACTCCATCCCCGATTAGGCACGGCATGCTCTGGACACCGTTCTCTCCTGGGGCACTGCTCAGCCTGGGGAACGCACAGGACACGACTGAGTGCAGGATTTGTGCTCCAGAGCCAAATACCTTCCACTTCCATGCCGTGTTTGTCTGTACACTGAAGCATCTTGTGTGTGTGAGGAGGGTGTGTTTGTATTTCTGTGCCTCCGTTGCAGTCGGTCTCTGCTCCTTGGAAAATCCAAGCAGCTGTCACCAGTGTCCCCAGGCAGTGGCATCCCCGAGCATGGCTCTTGTGCTGTGCTGCCTGAAAGCAGAAATCCCCACCTTGTGCTGAATTGTTTGGTGCACACACAGGAGAATCTCTGAGCCATTGTGGAGGTTGGATAGCTGAGGTGTCAGTCCTGTGCTCTGTGTCTGGCTGAGCCCTAAGGGAGCGCTGCTGGCTCTGCTCCAGCCCAGGTGAGCTCCGAGGGGCTCTGCTCAGTGCCTGGAGAAATCGGTAGCACCTGGCACTCGAGATGTTTATGCAGAGACCAGCTGGTTGTTTTTAGAAAGCAAAAGAATCTTGTCCCTCTCTCAGTAGTAACTAACTTTGTTTAGCAACAACACAAATCATCTCTGGCATGGTGATGGCTGTCAGAGGTGCCTGTGAATTTAAAACAACTGGAAATATATTTTTTACAAACACTACTTACCTTCTGTTTTTATTTTCATGCTGCCTGTTGGGAGTTGCATGGGTGGTAAAAGTGCACTACAGTTTGGGTCTTCTTTTCACATTAAAGATTGAATTTAATTTAAAATTTAAAAAAGTCTTCTAATCTAAGATCTGTCACTCCAGCAGAAATTCAGGTTGGATCACAAGGAGATGGTAATTAATTATATTTATAATAATATTATAAATATTTATATAGTTATAATAAATATTTAATTTTATACTTTAAATATATAAATATATTAAAATAATTAAATGGTAAATATTATAATATATTCATTTTATTTATTTTCTATTTATGTTATTAATGGTTAATATTATAATATATTAAATTTTATATAAAATATTTAAAATATTATATATATATATAATTTATAATTTTTTATGGACATTTCTCTGATGAAAGAATTCCAGGCTGTATTTTGAACTGTGGAATTGCCCATGCAAAGGTACCACAAGCTAAAAGCAATGAATTTCCCCATCCTCGGCTCCCAGTGTCATCCATAGGTGGTGCCAGAGGCCCAGGGAAGCTTTGGAGTGTGCTCTGCCTCCTGGATGATGCTTCCTGTTTAACACTTCCCTGTAAAAACATTTCAAAATCCAGTTTTTTAAGATGATAACAAAAGCTGGGCTGTAAAAATCTCACTGTCACCTTAAAGAAAAAGCTGCAGATATAAAGAAATGCCCAAAGTTTTCTACAAGAGGCAGATCTGTGGCCAAAACATCACCTCACAATTTATGTTAAATTGATAATATTTTGCTCCCTGTTAATTAATTTTACCCTGTTGGTGGTTCCCAGCTGTAGAACTGTCGGGCACCACCAGAATGATAAAACCCGAGGGATTTTGGCAGAGCTGCTGGTTTGAATAATTGAGTTTAATAACAGAATTTATCTGTGCTGGCCCTGGCCAGGAGTCACCTGCAGTCCAGTGCCACAGCTCCGTTATCTGCAGCTGCTCAGAAAGCCTCGAGAACCTTCTGGGGTAGGAAACCAGCAGATCTGTCACACTGCCAAGCCTCACCTTGGTGCTGGGCCTCCGAGATAAACAGGAAAGATAACAGGATGGTGTGAATGAACACACAGGGCTTGCTGCTGCTGCAGCTTCCACCTTGTTGGGCTGATTGCACCATGCCAGCCATCTAGAGCCTTCTTCCTCCCCTGAGAAAAGCAGCAGCTGATAACCAAGGCTCACACCAGGGCAATTTCTTTTCTGTTTGCCCTTCCGATATTCTGGTTTGGTTTCTGGGTATGGCAGTGATGGTCTGTGTGTTTTGGAGCTGGCAGGAGCAGGTTGTTTTAATCTCTTCATACATTCTTCATGTTATCAGCAGAGCCATCCCAGGAGGAGCCTGCTAATGCAGAACAAGTGTCTCTTGCAGGGCCCTCCTGCTCTTGAGCACATGGTAAATAAATGTTCTGCCATGGCCTCAGAGCTCTGCAGCAAGCTGGCTCTTTTCAGCACAAAATATTGGGATGGATTTCTGTTCCTGCTGCCTGGACATCCCCAAGCTCCCCTGGTAAGTTCTGGGCCCAGGAGCAGAGCTCAGTGGTTCCAGTGCTGCTCACCCAGCACATCCCTGGATCCCAGAGGGAAAATCTGGATATCCCACCCAGCACATCCCAAACTCCCAGAGGGAATATCTGGATATCCCACCCAGCACATCCCAAACTCCCAGAGGGAAAATCTGGATATCCCACCCAGCACATCCCTGGATCCCAGAGGGAATATCTGGATATCCCACCCAGCACATCCCTGGATCCCAGAGGGAAAATCTGGATATCCCACCCAGCACATCCCTGGCTGCCAGAGGGAAAATCTGGATATCCCACCCAGCACATCCCTGGCTGCCAGAGGGAATATCTGGATATCCCACCCAGCACATCCCAAACTCCCAGAGGGAATATCTGGATATCCCACCCAGCACATCCCAAAGTCCCAGAGGGAAGGGGAAATGTGGATATCCCACCCAGCACAGCCCAAACTCCCAGAGGGAATATCTGGATATCCCACCCAGCACATCCCAAACTCCCAGAGGGAATATCTGGATATCCCACCCAGCACATCCCTGGATCCCAGAGGGAATATCTGGATATCCCACCCAGCACATCCCAAACTCCCAGAGGGAAAACCTGGATATCCCACCCAGCACATCCCAAACTCCCAGAGGGAAAACCTGGATATCCCACCCAGCACATCCCAAACTCCCAGAGGGAATATCTGGATATCCCACCCAGCACATCCCAAACTCCCAGAGGGAATATCTGGATATCCCACCCAGCACATCCCAAACTCCCAGAGGGAAAACCTGGATATCCCACCCAGCATATCCCAAACTCCCAGAGGGAAGGGGAAATGTGGCTATCCCACCCAGCACAGCCCAGGCAGGCTCTGCTCTGGGCACAGGCTCTTTCCCAGTTTCCCCTTTGTGTCCCAGGTTTATGGTGTGTCACAGCCTCCCTCCTCTGGGGATGGACTGGTGCCTGCCCAGAGATCTGGGGTTAAACTGGGCAGGCAGAGTGCAGAACCTGTGTCCATTTCCAATAAACCAGCCCCAGCCCTTGGGCCTTCCCAGCCCTTTGGGGTTTGTTGCTGTCCCTGACGCTGCTTTTTAAAGCCAGACCCAGTTCCACATGAGCTGATCCTCCACCAGGCCTGCTGAAATGTGCTTTTCTCCTGTGCTTTTGTGAGGCAGGAGTACACAACAGGGAAAAAAGCTGAAGAAAAATGTGTTTGGACACCTTTGACTGTGTTTTGGGGAGGCTGGTTCTGACTGACCCCAGGGGGGTTTGAACAGCACTGGATTAAACTTTATCACTGGTGCTGTATCTTTTACATGGTTTTGATAAAAACTTTAGCTGCTATTTGCATTAAAATGGGAGATTCCTGCTCCAAACCAGCCTCAGGTTGTCCCATGCACAGGGATTCCTGGATATTCCCCAGGAAGCGCTCCTGGATGAGTGGATGGGATCAAGTCCTCACCTCACATGAGGCCTAAAAGCAGCAGGACTTGGCCCAAAGCTGGCTCCTTTGGGAACTGGGGGAAAACCAAACTTTTATTGAATACATGTGGGGCTTGCAATTGAAAAATTGTAATCAAAATATTTCCCAATCATTTTGTTAATGAGCTATTTATTACTGCTGTCATCTGACTGCACTGCAAAGTACCTTCTGTTGCAGGGTTTGAAATGTCAGAGACATGCCAAGACATTTTTTCTCTACAATACAAAGAACTGGGGAAAGGCTTGGTTTTTTTAAAACTTTAGATACCTTTATTCTGTATTTCTGATTCTTTATTTATTTGTGTTTGAAGTCAAAATATAGTCAGTCATCCTTTTTGCACTGCGCTGCTCTGATGACTGCAAAAATATTTTCTGTGTCCTCAATGGCAAGAGCTCTATCCTATAATTTCAGGAATATTGACTGGCCACTCTAATGGCTTTTTACATCTCCAGCTGGAAAATCTTTAGCCTTGTTATTTAAATTTTAAGAAGGGAAACCAATATTGTTATGAGAAACTGATGTCTGCTGTCACTTACCCAATGACCTTTCATGAGGTGATAAAGGTTTCTATAGTGACCTGAGGAAATGATGGCTCAGGTATCAGCGTGAATTAAAAGTCTGTGGCAGGAAAAGCTTTCTTTTCTCTGTCTCTCAGGTATCCAGTTCTGCCTTTGTCTTTATTCCAGTTGCTGGACATGGAGAAGGACTCATAAAACATCCAGTGTTTGGTTACATGGCTGTCGTTAGAGGCTTCACAATGTTGTAGGGAAGGAAAAACATCCATGGCAAAGCAGAGGTGGGTTTTTTACAAGCTGTGTCCAACAGCCTTGTGTTCAGGGTCTGCTGCTGGAGTGCCACTGGATTCTGTAACCTGTGGGATCAGCCAATTTATTCCACAAGCCTCAGGAGCTGTGTTTGCCTCTCTAAAACCAGGAATTATCATTTACTGCAGGCAGCTTTGACAGAGGTGTCCAAGTTCCTCGAATCAGACCTTGTGTAAACTTTAATTCTGAAAGTGAAAGCTCTTGGTTAATGAGAGTGGCTGCATTTTGTAGGTAAAAGTTGAGCATGAGCTGGGAAATAATTAACTGAGGGCCCGGAGAGTGTTTTAAGATATTTTAATTTGGTTGGTGTGTTTTGGTTTGGTTTTGTTTTAAAGACACACTGATGCTTTTCTGCTTCTTGTGCTGCTGAGTGAAGCAAGCTGTTACCAATGTCTTCCAGTTTATCAATCCTGATGTGAGACACCTAAAAAAGCCGTGGAGAAACCTCCAAGGTTTTCAGCTTGAGTTTCCCATTGATGTCTCCCAAAGTGAAGGACAGCTGATAAATCTTTGTGCTGTCTGTGCTGGCAGCGTTTGAAATAAAGGCTGGCCCTGGATCCTGCTGCCCTGAGCTGTCAGACAATTTTCCATCCTCTTGCTGGCCAAGCCCTGGGCCAGCAGAGGCAGAGCAAGGCCAGCCCTGAGCCCTCACCTCCCTGTGCCTGGTGCTTGTATTTGTGCTTTCTAAATGTCAGACTGAAAGAGAAAATCCAGCCCACCCCTTCTCCTAGCACAGAGCACAGCTTCCTCCTCCCCAAGTGTGTCTGCACTCCCTGCCTTTGGCCATCATCGATGATTCTATCAGTAATATCAGTACAGGGTAGATCAATTCTGTCAGTATTTGCACTGGAGCTGTGCTGCTGGATTCCCCACCTGGAGAAGGTGCCCTGGAAGGATAATGTGAGCATGGGAATAACTTGGATACCTCAGTGATGAGCGAGATGCAAATTCCCAGCTAGATCCTGCAGATAGTCACATCTCCTGATGGCCCAGAGGAAAATTTGAAAGAACAGGAATGCATAAAGCTCAGCTGCATAATGCATAGCAGTCATAATTAATAGATTAAAGTCCTTTGTGAAACATGCTTTTTTATTCTAATAAAGGGGACTACAAATGGTGACACAGTTTTAACAAAACAGCAATGTGAGATGCCATGTTAGAGTTGTAAAGCTAAAGAGGTGATAAAAATGTACCTAGGGTTTAAATTTTTACAAGACTGATGTAAGACTTATTACCTTAAATAGCAGCACTCTTCCTTGTCTCTGGGCACCTTGGATCATTCTGGTTCTCAAAGTACATAAAATTGCTGGGGCATTATTAAAAACTGACCAATCCTTGCTGCTTAGTCCCTCCTAAAAAGTTCAGGATTCATCCTGTGAATCACTTTGCCTTTAACAATGTTAAATTTTGCTGTTGTTGTAAAATCATGGAGATCAGCCATTGATAGAACTTTAATTGGCTGGGGATGTTCATGATTTTTTCCTTTAAAAAAAAAAAAAAGCCTGCCAGCAAAATTGCTTTTTGGTGATGACTTGGCTTGAAAAGTGCTCTGCAGGGGCCCATTCCCAATTGATTATCTTTCACAGCTAATAGCTTCAAAGGCTATTTGCTGGACAGTCCAGTTTTACATTTAAATGTAAATCTCGATAGCCTTGACAGACTGATGATCAGAGAAAAGAAAGGCAAAACCAGGAAAATGGGTGTACAGCTGGTATAACTTTCCCCAGCTCCTCCAGGCAGGGGCAGTTGGAGGGAAATGAAAATGGTTTCAGTCTGACAGAGCTCTCTGGAGGGGATGGAGTGGAAACTTCTGGAAGATGCAGCAGGGATGAGCTGGGAGCCCTGGGAGCTCAGGTGACTGACACTGTTCTTATTCCACCCTCCCTGGCAGAAAAGGTGCAGAAGGAATTCCTCAGCTCCCAAACATCTCAGCAGCTGTGAGGAGGTGCCTTTTTCCTCATTTTTAATCTTTGTTGCCGTGGAAACAGAGCACTCACCGCTCCTTTTCACTGCCTGATCCTCAGGGCCAAACAAGTCCAGAATTTTCCAGACTTCCAAAGGAAGGGAAGGGAGAATGTTCAGTGCAGAAGCCACAGAGAAACTGGAGATCAAGGAAAGAATGTCTGAGGAAGAGAGGGAGGTGGTTCAGTGGTACCTGGGGATGAGAGTACAGAAGCGTTTGGGGGACTGGGAAATCACCCCTTGTCCTCTGCTCTGATTTTCCCATGGATTTCTGGAATCATCTACATAAGGTGGAGAGGAGAAGAGAATGCTTTTGTTTAAATTCAGTTTAAATTCCACTCCAGTGGCACAATATTCCTGTGCAATGTAGGAATAGAGGACATCTAAACCTTTTTCTTTTTTCTTCTTCATCTTTTATTTTTCTTCTTTTTTTGTTGTTGGGGTTTTTTATTGGGTTTTTGTTTGTTTGTTTTGTTGTTGTTTGGGAGTTTTGTTTGTTTGAGTTTTGTTGTTGTTGTTTGGTTTGGGTTTTTTTTTGTTTTTAACTTCTACAGCTCCATAAATCCTCTGCACCAAATCCCAAACTCCCTTAGGAGTGCTGTCCAGCACATTGATAATGGCAAAATGGGATCAAAGCCAGGCAAAACCCACCTGCCTTTTATTTGTCCTTCAGGGCAGCACTGTAAATTACCAATGATGCCCCCAGTGAAATCATATCCTCCTTCCAATACCAAATTCAAAAAAGTGCACAGAACACATTTAACAAAAATTTTCACTTCTTCCTCCTTCCCCTGCCAAACTCACTCCCCCATTTCCTGACTTGCTCAGGATGCACAAAGCCAAGGAATCAGCAGATCCAGAGACCCCATCAGCAGGTGGGGAAGGTTTGTGCCGTGGCAGAGCTCAGGTTTTGGGATGGTTCTGAGCCCCGTGGGATGGGCAGGACTGGCACCAGGTGCAGGATTTTGAGGAAAACCCCTCCAGGTGGACCCAGGGATGAAATCCCAGCTGGATCCTGGCAGTGCCTGAGCCTCAGCTGCTGCAGAGCAAAGTGTTCAAATTGGAATTCATCCTCTTTTCCTCCCCGTGTAGGTAAGTCTTTAATAATAAATCCAGTTATCAATCCAGTGGCTATGAAAAGAGAGGATCCATAAATCCATGGATAAAATCCATGGGCAGAAATACAAGTTTCTGTCTGTGTTAAGCTCTGAATAAATTATCCATGTGGCCACTGAACTTTGCAGTGATCTTTCCATTGACTTCAGGTCAGATCCCTCCTTAAAATCTGCTTTGTGAAATGACTGGTGCAGAAACCAGAAACAAGCAAAAAAAAAAAGAAAACTTTACTTGTTCTTTCACCTTTTGGCAGTTTCCTGCTCTGGGTTCAGCTTTCACAGATTTATTCCTTTGGCCCATTCGTGCAGAACTGGTCAATTTGCATGTGCAAATTTCTGTTCTTTGCCCTGTCTCTGTTCCATTGTGTGAGGTCAGTTTTTGCATTTGGTAAATAGAAATACTTTGTATTTGGAGAAAAAAAACTGGGCCACGCACACAATTCTTCTGTTTACTACAACCAACAGCAAGTAGTACAAAAAGAAATAAATAAACAAACCTGTTCCCCATTAAATCAATATTAATTCATGCAGAAAATCCACCTTCATCAAAGGTTTTCCATTTTGTGCCTCTCCATGTTATAAAGATGTTCATTTCTTTAAATCCCAAGGACAATCATTATTTTAGCTCATGTTTAGACACAGAGACTCTACCATAAAATGAAGAACATTCCTCCCTTCTGCATTGTTATTAATGGGAAAACATCTACAAAACAGATTTTCCTTGAAGGTGACTTCCCAAAAACTTCTACATTTGTAACCATGTAAGTGTCATATAGAGTTTAAACATTGAGTATAATTTACTGTATTCACACTGGGTAAGAATCTGGGTGTTGATTTCTTTCCTGTGAGCTGTTTTTTCTGCAGGAGCACGGTATCACTGTGGCAATCAAAGCAGTTTGGGGCATGGGGCTGTTTAGCATCCTGCTGATGAGTTATGCCATCAATACCAAACTGATTTCCAAGATAAACCCAACTGAGGCATAACAAAGCCCAAGTGATGGCCAACTGTGCTTATGTGATCATCTTACAGTGGTTACACAGCTCTGAGCTGCTTTTATCACCGGCCTGGTGATGCATTTATTGTGGGCTTTGCAGAGAAAAGGATTCAATTAAAAAGGCATCGTGGTGTTATCAGCCAAATTCTTCAGCTCAGCTCCTGGTGGTTAAACGAGTTACTCAGTTTACACTGAATGAATGGAAGAAAAATGGGGGCAGGAGCGATTTGTTAGAAAAGCAAATGAATTTGGGTACAGTTGCAGGAGGAGGACGTGAGGCCCCTGGGTGAGCACATCATCTCCTATGTACAAACAGCTGCTAATCTTATCAATGCAAAGATGCCTCCGTGCTGCATTTAAAAGCAAGCTGCCTTTATTCCAGCTCCCAGTCCATTGAAATCTGCTATAAATACCGACTTTATAACACTGCCCCAATGTATAAATTGCTCAGTTCAAAAGAAAAGCTTTTTTGGAGGAAGGGGGGAATGGAGTAAACTCGGTGCTGTAAAAGCTAAGTGGTTTTATTGGCACTTTAAAATACCCTTTTCTGCTGGATTCTATCAGCTCTGATTATATATAACAACACTGGTTATGTATTAAAAATGTGTGTCAATAGTTCTGGTAGCACTGTGATTTGTCACTTGTGTGCCAGAGGTCCCAACAGGCTTCGTTCACAGAACCTGGCCATGGCTCAGAGGGATGGCACAGGGGGATGTGTTTGGCTGGTAAATTGATAACTGATAATTAATAAGTGTCCATCTCAGTGATTTAAATAAGAAACTTCACCTAAATGCCAGTGCAGGCCGCACTTGCACACCTCTCACAGCCCTTTCCTGATGCCAGCAGAGAAGCTCAGGCTGCCACAGTGCAGGAGTTTGTCAATCAAATGATGAATTAAACCTGGAGTGAAGAATAAGGACAATTCCTGTTTACACAGGCCAGCTGCTCCGTGGTTTAATTCGTGCCCATGAACTGCTGCTCCCCAAACACCTCTGCCGTGGCAGGTAAAGCTGTATCTCACTAAAAGGTGTTAAACCCTGTGTTTTCCACTGCTGACCTACTCAGAAGCAGCAGATCTGGTTTTTTGTGTGTGAGTACAGCCAGGATGGAGCCACTCAGACATCTCATCTCGCCTAAACTCCCGAAATAAGCAGCACTGAAAGCAAGCTGTATCCAAATCGCTTTCCCAGAGCAGTCAGGCTTTTCAAAGACCGCTTTCAAGCCAGGAGTGGATATAAAACAGGGAATAAAGCTCCCCTGCGCTGGACACGAGCAAAGCTGTCCTCAGGCAGCAGGTGTGGAGCCTGTTCTGTGCAGGGAGGGCAACCTCTGCTTTTCAGCAGCTTGTTCTGCCTGTGTGTGAACTCACAGGCTGGGAAATGAAACATCCCCCAGGACAGCTCCCTCTTTGAATCCTCTCAGCTGTGTCCTACATAAATTACGGTGTGCTGAGACTGGAGGAAGTAATTTAATGCTGGAATTCTCCAAAGGCTCCGACTGCTGGTTTTGCTGAGGTGTAGCTGTGTTATGCATTATAGATAAACAGGGACTTTTGAAGACCCCCACCCCCTTCCTCGTGGTCTCCCACAGGAGTGAGATCAGTGAGGTTTTGTTGATAATTGCTGAGTACTCGGTGCTTTGGTTTCTTTTCAGACCATCCTCAGCTGAAGGCCAAGCCCAGAGGATCACCCAGCTGCTCGTCCTGGGTGAGCTGCTTTGGCCACAGGTGGAGAACATTCCCTTTCCTCCTTCTCTCTGGCTATTCCAGCTCCACCACTCCCCAAACCATCTCAGCTGTATCCCCCATCCTGACACTGCAGGCACGGAGCAGATCCTGTGTGAGGAGCTGCTGCTCCCTGCTTTGGTCCCCTCCTGGGGCAGGGCACCGTGTGCTGCCTGCAGCTGTTTCTGCAGGGCTTGGCTGCTCTGATCCATCTTCCTAAAGAAAATGCTGTTATTCTGAGTGCTCAAAGCTCTTGTGCTGTGCTGTGAGCCAAGCTTTCAGAGCATCCAGGGGAGAGCAGGAGCTGCAGTGTTTGGAACTAGCTGGGTGAGCTCCCAGCTCTGGGACAGAACCTCCTGGCAAATATCAGCCCTGGCTGATACCACTGAGTCCTCCTGTGGATGGGAAACTTGCAGGATTATCACTCTAGGGTGATAAAAGTGGCCCTGTTCTATTTATAAAGCACCTACTGCTCTTTCAGTGGCGTACAAATAGAAGGTAAAAGAAATAATCATTTGAAAACATTTTTGTTTGAAAACTCCTTTTATAACCTTGCAGTCCAGAGTGATGGGGACAGTCACAAAGAGTTTTAAGGCTGCTCACATCCTGCCTGCTCTCTCTGGGAAGCAGTTTTCTCTGGGGCTGAGTCACAGCAGTGTCAGCTTTGAATCACCCTTTGGAAGTTTCTCTCTTTGCATTGATACACAGCAAAGTTCAGCTGAGCCTGGAGCTGGGCTTTGCAAACCCTCCCTGTAAGACAAGAGATGTCTCATTCGCCCTTCTTTCACTCACTGCTCGCTTTAGAGACACTGCTTTTTAGTTAAAAAAAAAACTTAAAAAATTAGTTAAAACTGTTAATAACTGTAGGGAGAACTTCTATTTATTATTGTTATTCTGAAACAGGTTTGGTTATTTTAACAAAAGTTCTCTGAACTTTGCAAGCTGCCTGTTGTGCCCGGG
>NW_026709200.1:7500-21116 GCF_030490865.1 Poecile atricapillus | reverse complement strand
TCCCTTCCCTTCCCTTCCCTTCCCTTCCCTTCCCTTCCCGCACCTTCCCTTCCCTTCCCTCCTTCCCTTCCCTTTCCTCACCTTCCCTTCCCTTCCCGCACCTTCCCTTCCCTTCCCGCACCTTCCCTTCCCGCACCTTCCCTTCCCTTCCCGCACCTTCCCTTCCCTTCCCGCACCTTCCCTTCCCTTCCCTTCCCGCACCTTCCCTTCCCTTCCCGCACCTTCCCTTCCCTTCCCTTCCCTTCCCTTCCCTTCCCTTCCCTTCCCTTCCCTTCCCTTCCCTTCCCTTCCCTTCCCTTCCCTTCCCTTCCCTTCCCTTCCCTTCCCTTCCCTTCCCTTCCCTTCCCTTCCCTTCCCGCACCTTCCCGCACCTTCCCGCACCTTCCCGCACCTTCCCTTCCCGCACCTTCCCTTCCCTTCCCTTCCCTTCTAGCACCTTCCCTTCCCTTCCCGCACCTTCCCTTCCCTTCCCTTCCCTTCCCTTCCCTTCCCTTCCCTTCCCTTCCCTTCCCTTCCCTTCCCTTCCCTTCCCTTCCCTTCCCTTCCCTTCCCGCACCTTCCCTTCCCGCACCTTCCCTTCCCTTCCCGCACCTTCCCTTCCCGCACCTTCCCTTCCCTTCCCGCACCTTCCCTTCCCTTCCCGCACCTTCCCTTCCCTTCCCTTCCCTTCCCTTCCCTTCCCTTCCCTTCCCTTCCCTTCCCTTCCCTTCCCTTCCCTTCCCTTCCCTTCCCTTCCCTTCCCTTCCCTTCCCTTCCCTTCCCTTCCCTTCCCTTCCCGCACCTTCCCTTCCCTTCCCGCACCTTCCCTTCCCGCACCTTCCCTTCCCGCACCTTCCCTTCCCGCACCTTCCCTTCCCGCACCTTCCCTTCCCGCACCTTCCCTTCCCTTCCCTTCCCTTCCCTTCCCTTCCCTTCCCTTCCCTTCCCTTCCCTTCCCTTCCCTTCCCTTCCCTTCCCTTCCTTCCCTTCCCTTCCCTTCCCTTCCCTTCCCGCACCTTCCCGCACCTTCCCGCACCTTCCCTTCCCGCACCTTCCCTTCCCGCACCTTCCCTTCCCTTCCCTTCCCTTCCCTTCCCTTCCCTTCCCTTCCCTTCCCTTCCCTTCCCTTCCCTTCCCTTCCCTTCCCTTCCCTTCCCTTCCCTTCCCTTCCCTTCCCGCACCTTCCCGCACCTTCCCGCACCTTCCCGCACCTTCCCTTCCCGCACCTTGCCTTCCCGCACCTTCCCTTCCCTTCCCTTCCCTTCCCTTCCCTTCCCTTCCCTTCCCTTCCCTTCCCTTCCCTTCCCTTCCCTTCCCTTCCCTTCCCTTCCCTTCCCGCACCTTCCCGCACCTTCCCTTCCCTTCCCGCACCTTCCCTTCCCTTCCCTTCCCTTCCCTTCCCTTCCCTTCCCTTCCCTTCCCTTCCCTTCCCTTCCCTTCCCTTCCCTTCCCTTCCCTTCCCTTCCCTTCCCTTCCCTTCCCTTCCCTTCCCTTCCCGCACCTTCCTTTCCCGCACCTTCCCTTCCCTTCCCTTCCCTTCCCTTCCCTTCCCTTCCCTTCCCTTCCCTTCCCTTCCCTTCCCTTCCCTTCCCTTCCCTTCCCTTCCCTTCCCGCACCTTCCCGCACCTTCCCGCACCTTCCCGCACCTTCCCGCACCTTCCCTTCCCGCACCTTCCCTTCCCTTCCCTTCCCTTCTAGCACCTTCCCTTCCCTTCCCGCACCTTCCCTTCCCTTCCCTTCCCTTCCCTTCCCTTCCCTTCCCTTCCCTTCCCTTCCCTTCCCTTCCCTTCCCTTCCCTTCCCTTCCCTTCCCTTCCCTTCCCTTCCCTTCCCTTCCCTTCCCTTTCCTTCCCTTCCCTTCCCTTCCCTTCCCTTCCCGCACCTTCCCTTCCCGCACCTTCCCGCACCTTCCCGCACCTTCCCGCACCTTCCCTTCCCGCACCTTCCCGCACCTTCCCTTCCCTTCCCGCACCTTCCCTTCCCGCACCTTCCCTTCCCGCACCTTCCCTTCCCTTCCCGCACCTTCCCTTCCTGCACCTTCCCTTCCCTTCCCGCACCTTCTCTTCCCGCACCTTCTCTTCCCGCACCTTCCCTTCCCGCACCTTCCCTTCCCTTCCCTTCCCTTCCCTTCCCTTCCCTTCCCTTCCCTTCCCTTCCCTTCCCTTCCCTTCCCTTCCCTTCCCTTCCCTTCCCTTCCCTTCCCTTCCCTTCCCTTCCCGCACCTTCCCGCACCTTCCCGCACCTTCCCGCACCTTCCCTTCCCGCACCTTCCCTTCCCTTCCCTTCCTTCCCTTCCCTTCCCTTCCCTTCCCTTCCCTTCCCTTCCCTTCCCTTCCTTCCCTTCCCTTCCCTTCCCTTCCCTTCCCGCACCTTCCCTTCCCGCACCTTCCCTTCCCGCACCTTCCCTTCCCTTCCCGCACCTTCCCTTCCCGCACCTTCCCTTCCCGCACCTTCCCTTCCCTTCCCGCACCTTCCCTTCCCGCACCTTCCCTTCCCGCACCTTCCCTTCCCGCACCTTCCCGCACCTTCCCTTCCCGCACCTTCCCTTCCCTTCCCTTCCCGCACCTTCCCTTCCTGCACCTTCCCGCACCTTCCCGCACCTTCCCGCACCTTCCCTTCCCTTCCCGCACCTTCCCTTCCCTTCCCGCACCTTCCCTTCCCTTCCCTTCCCTTCCCTTCCCTTCCCTTCCCTTCCCTTCCCTTCCCTTCCCTTCCCTTCCCTTCCCTTCCCTTCCCTTCCCTTCCCTTCCCGCACCTTCCCTTCCCGCACCTTCCCTTCCCTTCCCGCACCTTCCCTTCCCTTCCCTTCCCTTCCCTTCCCTTCCCTTCCCTTCCCTTCCCTTCCCTTCCCTTCCCTTCCCTTCCCTTCCCTTCCCTTCCCTTCCCTTCCCTTCCCTTCCCTTCCCTTCCCTTCCCTTCCCTTCCCTTCCCGCACCTTCCCTTCCCTTCCCGCACCTTCCCGCACCTTCCCTTCCCGCACCTTCCCTTCCCTTCCCTTCCCTTACCTTCCCTTCCCGCACCTTCCCGCACCTTCCCGCACCTTCCCGCACCTTCCCGCACCTTCCCGCACCTTCCCTTCCCGCACCTTCCCTTCCCTTCCCGCACCTTCCCTTCCCTTCCCGCACTTTCCCTTCCCTTCCCTTCCCTTCCCTTCCCTTCCCTTCCCTTCCCTTCCCTTCCCTTCCCTTCCCTTCCCTTCCCTTCCCTTCCCTTCCCTTCCCTTCCCTTCCCTTCCCTTCCCTTCCCTTCCCTTCCCTTCCCACACCTTCCCTTCCCTTCCCGCACCTTCCCTTCCCTTCCCTTCCCTTCCCTTCCCTTCCCTTCCCTTCCCTTCCCTTCCCTTCCCTTCCCTTCCCTTCCCTTCCCTTCCCTTCCCTTCCCTTCCCTTCCCTTCCCTTCCCTTCCCTTCCCTTCCCTTCCCGCACCTTCCCTTCCCGCACCTTTCCTTTCCCGCACCTTCCCTTCCCGCACCTTCCCTTCCCTTCCCCCTTCCCTTCCCTTCCCTTCCCTTCCCTTCCCTTCCCTTCCCTTCCCTTCCCTTCCCTTCCCTTCCCTTCCCTTCCCTTCCCTTCCCTTCCCTTCCCTTCCCTTCCCTTCCCTTCCCGCACCTTCCTTCCCGCACCTTCCCTTCCCGCACCTTCCCTTCCCTTCCCTTCCCGCACCTTCCCTTCCCTTCCCTTCCCTTCCCTTCCCTTCCCTTCCCTTCCCTTCCCTTCCCTTCCCTTCCCTTCCCTTCCCTTCCCTTCCCTTCCCTTCCCTTCCCTTCCCTTCCCTTCCCTTCCCTTCCCTTCCCTTCCCGCACCTTCCCTTCCCGCACCTTCCCTTCCCGCACCTTCCCGCACCTTCCCGCACCTTCCCTTCCCTTCCCTTCCCTTCCCTTCCCTTCCCTTCCCTTCCCTTCCCTTCCCTTCCCTTCCCTTCCCTTCCCTTCCCTTCCCTTCCCTTCCCTTCCCTTCCCTTCCCTTCCCGCACCTTCCCTTCCCTTGCCTTCCCGCACCTTCCCTTCCCTTCCCGCACCTTCCCTTCCCTTCCCTTCCCTTCCCTTCCCTTCCCGCACCTTCCCTTCCCGCACCTTCCCGCACCTTCCCGCACCTTCCCGCACCTTCCCTTCCCGCACCTTCCCTTCCCTTCCCGCACCTTCCCTTCCCTTCCCTTCCCTTCCCTTCCCTTCCCTTCCCTTCCCTTCCCTTCCCTTCCCTTCCCTTCCCGCACCTTCCCTTCCCTTCCCGCACCTTCCCTTCCCGCACCTTCCCTTCCCTTCCCTTCCCTTCCCGCACCTTCCCTTTCCGCACCTTCCCTTCCCGCACCTTCCCTTCCCTTCCCGCACCTTCCCTTCCCGCACCTTCCCTTCCCTTCCCTTCCCTTCCCTTCCCTTCCCTTCCCTTCCCTTCCCTTCCCTTCCCTTCCCTTCCCTTCCCTTCCCTTTCCCTTCCCTTCCCGCACCTTCCCTTCCCGCACCTTCCCTTCCCTTCCCGCACCTTCCCTTCCCGCACCTTCCCTTCCCGCACCTTCCCTTCCCGCACCTTCCCGCACCTTCCCTTCCCGCACCTTCCCTTCCGCACCTTCCCTTCCCGCACCTTCCCTTCCCGCACCTTCCCGCACCTTCCCTTCCCTTCCCTTCCCTTCCCTTCCCTTCCCTTCCCTTCCCTTCCCTTCCCTTCCCTTCCCTTCCCTTCCCTTCCCTTCCCTTCCCTTCCCGCACCTTCCCTTCCCTTCCCTTCCCTTCCCTTCCCTTCCCTTCCCTTCCCTTCCCTTCCCTTCCCTTCCCTTCCCTTCCCTTCCCTTCCCTTCCCTTCCCTTCCCGCACCTTCCCGCACCTTCCCGCACCTTCCCTTCCCTTCCCGCACCTTCCCTTCCCTTCCCTTCCCTTCCCTTCCCTTCCCTTCCCTTCCCTTCCCTTCCCTTCCCTTCCCTTCCCTTCCCTTCCCTTCCCTTCCCTTCCCTTCCCTTTCCCTTCCCTTCCCTTCCCTTCCCGCACCTTCCCTTCCCGCACCTTCCCTTCCCGCACCTTCCCTTCCCTTCCCTTCCCGCACCTTCCTTCCCTTCCCTTCCCTTCCCTTCCCTTCCCTTCCCTTCCCTTCCCTTCCCTTCCCTTCCCTTCCCTTCCCTTCCCTTCCCTTCCCGCACCTTCCCTTCCCTTCCCGCACCTTCCCTTCCCTTCCCGCACCTTCCCTTCCCTTCCCGCACCTTCCCTTCCCTTCCCTTCCCTTCCCTTCCCGCACCTTCCCTTCCCTTCCCTTCCCTTCCCTTCCCTTCCCTTCCCTTCCCTTCCCTTCCCGCACCTTCCCCTTCCCTTCCCTTCCCTTCCCTTCCCTTCCCTTCCCTTCCCTTCCCTTCCCTTCCCTTCCCTTCCCTTCCCTTCCCTTCCCTTCCCTTCCCTTCCCTTCCCTTCCCTTCCCTTCCCGCACCTTCCCGCACCTTCCCGCACCTTCCCGCACCTTCCCTTCCCTTCCCGCACCTTCCCTTCCCGCACCTTCCCGCACCTTCCCTTCCCGCACCTTCCCTTCCCTTCCCTTCCCTTACCTTCCCTTCCCGCACCTTCCCGCACCTTCCCGCACCTTCCCGCACCTTCCCGCACCTTCCCGCACCTTCCCTTCCCGCACCTTCCCTTCCCTTCCCGCACCTTCCCTTCCCTTCCCGCACTTTCCCTTCCCTTCCCTTCCCTTCCCTTCCCTTCCCTTCCCTTCCCTTCCCTTCCCTTCCCTTCCCTTCCCTTCCCTTCCCTTCCCTTCCCTTCCCTTCCCTTCCCTTCCCACACCTTCCCTTCCCTTCCCGCACCTTCCCTTCCCTTCCCTTCCCTTCCCTTCCCTTCCCTTCCCTTCCCTTCCCTTCCCTTCCCTTCCCTTCCCTTCCTTCCCTTCCCTTCCCTTCCCTTCCCTTCCCGCACCTTCCCTTCCCTTCCCTTCCCGCACCTTCCCTTCCCGCACCTTTCCTTTCCCGCACCTTCCCTTCCCGCACCTTCCCTTCCCTTCCCTTCCCTTCCCTTCCCTTCCCTTCCCTTCCCTTCCCTTCCCTTCCCTTCCCTTCCCTTCCCTTCCCTTCCCTTCCCTTCCCTTCCCTTCCCGCACCTTCCCTTCCCGCACCTTCCCTTCCCGCACCTTCCCTTCCCTTCCCTTCCCGCACCTTCCCTTCCCTTCCCTTCCCTTCCCTTCCCTTCCCTTCCCTTCCCTTCCCTTCCCTTCCCTTCCCTTCCCTTCCCTTCCCTTCCCTTCCCTTCCCTTCCCTTCCCTTCCCTTCCCTTCCCTTCCCTTCCCTTCCCGCACCTTCCCTTCCCGCACCTTCCCGCACCTTCCCGCACCTTCCCTTCCCTTCCCTTCCCTTCCCTTCCCTTCCCTTCCCTTCCCTTCCCTTCCCTTCCCTTCCCTTCCCTTCCCTTCCCTTCCCTTCCCTTCTCTTCCCTTCCCGCACCTTCCCTTCCCTTCCCTTCCCGCACCTTCCCTTCCCTTCCCGCACCTTCCCTTCCCTTCCCTTCCCGCACCTTCCCTTCCCGCACCTTCCCTTCCCGCACCTTCCCGCACCTTCCCGCACCTTCCCGCACCTTCCCTTCCCGCACCTTCCCTTCCCTTCCCGCACCTTCCCTTCCCTTCCCTTCCCTTCCCTTCCCTTCCCTTCCCTTCCCTTCCCTTCCCTTCCCTTCCCTTCCCTTCCCTTCCCTTCCCTTCCCTTCCCTTCCCTTCCGCACCTTCCCTTCCCGCACCTTCCCTTCCCGCACCTTCCCTTCCCGCACCTTCCCTTCCCGCACCTTCCCTTCCCTTCCCGCACCTTCCCTTCCCGCACCTTCCCTTCCCTTCCCTTCCCTTCCCTTCCCTTCCCTTCCCTTCCCTTCCCTTCCCTTCCCTTCCCTTCCCTTCCCTTCCCTTCCCTTCCCTTCCCTTCCCTTCCCTTCCCTTCCCTTCCCTTCCCGCACCTTCCCTTCCCGCACCTTCCCTTCCCGCACCTTCCCTTCCCGCACCTTCCCGCACCTTCCCTTCCCGCACCTTCCCTTCCCGCACCTTCCCTTCCCGCACCTTCCCTTCCCGCACCTTCCCGCACCTTCCCTTCCCTTCCCTTCCCTTCCCTTCCCTTCCCTTCCCTTCCCTTCCCTTCCCTTCCCTTCCCTTCCCTTCCCTTCCCTTCCCTTCCCTTCCCTTCCCTTCCCTTCCCTTCCCGCACCTTCCCTTCCCGCACCTTCCCTTCCCTTCCCTTCCCTTCCCTTCCCTTCCCTTCCCTTCCCTTCCCTTCCCTTCCCTTCCCTTCCCTTCCCTTCCCTTCCCTTCCCTTCCCTTCCCTTCCCTTCCCTTCCCGCACCTTCCCGCACCTTCCCTTCCCTTCCCGCACCTTCCCTTCCCTTCCCTTCCCTTCCCTTCCCTTCCCTTCCCTTCCCTTCCTTCCCTTCCCTTCCCTTCCCTTCCCTTCCCTTCCCTTCCCTTCCCCTTCCCTTCCCTTCCCTTCCCTTTCCCTTCCCTTCCCTTCCCTTCCCGCACCTTCCCTTCCCGCACCTTCCCTTCCCGCACCTTCCCTTCCCTTCCCTTCCCGCACCTTCCCTTCCCTTCCCTTCCCTTCCCTTCCCTTCCCTTCCCTTCCCTTCCCTTCCCTTCCCTTCCCTTCCCTTCCCTTCCCTTCCCTTCCCTTCCCTTCCCTTCCCTTCCCTTCCCTTCCCTTCCCTTCCCGCACCTTCCCTTCCCTTCCCGCACCTTCCCTTCCCTTCCCGCACCTTCCCTTCCCTTCCCTTCCCTTCCCGCACCTTCCCTTCCCTTCCCTTCCCTTCCCTTCCCTTCCCTTCCCTTCCCTTCCCTTCCCTTCCCTTCCCTTCCCTTCCCTTCCCTTCCCTTCCCGCACCTTCCCTTCCCTTCCCTTCCCGCACCTTCCCTTCCCTTCCCTTCCCGCACCTTCCCTTCCCTTCCCGCACCTTCCCTTCCCTTCCCGCACCTTCCCTTCCCGCACCTTCCCTTCCCGCACCTTCCCTTCCCTTCCCTTCCCTTCCCTTCCCTTCCCTTCCCTTCCCTTCCCTTCCCTTCCCTTCCCTTCCCTTCCCTTCCCTTCCCTTCCCTTCCCTTCCCTTCCCTTCCCTTCCCGCACCTTCCCGCACCTTCCCGCACCTTCCCGCACCTTCCCGCACCTTCCTTTCCCGCACCTTCCCGCACCTTCCCTTCCCTTCCCGCACCTTCCCTTCCCGCACCTTCCCTTCCCGCACCTTCCCTTCCCTTCCCGCACCTTCCCTTCCCGCACCTTCCCTTCCCTTCCCGCACCTTCCCTTCCCTTCCCGCACCTTCCCTTCCCTTCCCTTCCCTTCCTTCCCTTCCCTTCCCTTCCCTTCCCTTCCCTTCCCTTCCCTTCCCTTCCCTTCCCTTCCCTTCCCTTCCCTTCCCTTCCCTTCCCTTCCCTTCCCTTCCCTTCCCTTCCCGCACCTTCCTTTCCCGCACCTTCCCTTCCCTTCCCTTCCCTTCCCTTCCCTTCCCTTCCCTTCCCTTCCCTTCCCTTCCCTTCCCTTCCCTTCCCTTCCCTTCCCTTCCCTTCCCTTCCCGCACCTTCCCTTCCCGCACCTTCCCTTCCCGCACCTTCCCTTCCCGCACCTTCCCTTCCCTTCCCGCACCTTCCCTTCCCGCACCTTCCCGCACCTTCCCTTCCCTTCCCTTCCCTTCCCTTCCCTTCCCTTCCCTTCCCTTCCCTTCCCTTCCCTTCCCTTCCCTTCCCTTCCCTTCCCTTCCCTTCCCTTCCCACACCTTCCCACACCTTCCCACACCTTCCCACACCTTCCCTTCCCTTCCCTTCCCTTCCCTTCCCTTCCCTTCCCTTCCCTTCCCTTCCCTTCCCTTCCCTTCCCTTCCCTTCCCTTCCCTTCCCTTCCCTTCCCTTCCCGCACCTTCCCGCACCTTCCCGCACCTTCCCGCACCTTCCCTTCCCTTCCCTTCCCGCACCTTCCCCCACCTTCCTTTCCCTTCCCTTCCCTTCCCTTCCCTTCCCTTCCCTTCCCTTCCCTTCCCTTCCTTCCCTTCCCTTCCCTTCCCTTCCCTTCCCTTCCCTTCCCTTCCCTTCCCTTCCCTTCCCTTCCCTTCCCTTCCCGCACCTTCCCTTCCCTTCCCTTCCCGCACCTTCCCTTCCCGCACCTTCCCTTCCCGCACCTTCCCTTCCCGCACCTTCCCTTCCCGCACCTTCCCGCACCTTCCCTTCCCGCACCTTCCCTTCCCGCACCTTCCCTTCCCGCACCTTCCCTTCCCGCACCTTCCCGCACCTTCCCGCACCTTCCCGCACCTTCCCGCACCTTCCCTTCCCGCACCTTCCCGCACCTTCCCTTCCCGCACCTTCCCTTCCCGCACCTTCCCTTCCCTTCCCTTCCCGCACCTTCCCTTCCCTTCCCTTCCCTTCCCTTCCCTTCCCTTCCCTTCCCTTCCCTTCCCTTCCCTTCCCTTCCCGCACCTTCCCTTCCCGCACCTTCCCGCACCTTCCCTTCCCTTCCCTTCCCTTCCCTTCCCTTCCCTTCCCTTCCCTTCCCTTCCCTTCCCTTCCCTTCCCTTCCCTTCCCTTCCCTTCCCTTTCCCTTCCCGCACCTTCCCTTCCCTTCCCTTCCCTTCCCGCACCTTCCCTTCCCTTCCCTTCCCTTCCCTTCCCTGCCCTTCCCTTCCCTTCCCTTCCCTTCCCTTCCCTTCCCTTCCCTTCCCTTCCCTTCCCTTCCCTTCCCTTCCCTTCCCTTCCCTTCCCGCACCTTCCCGCACCTTCCCGCACCTTCCCGCACCTTCCCTTCCCTTCCCGCATCTTCCCTTCCCTTCCCGCACCTTCCCTTCCCTTCCCTTCCCTTCCCTTCCCGCACCTTCCCTTCCCTTCCCGCACCTTCCCTTCCCGCACCTTCCCTTCCCGCACCTTCCCTTCCCGCACCTTCCCGCACCTTCCCTTCCCGCACCTTCCCTTCCCGCACCTTCCCTTCCCGCACCTTCCCTTCCCGCACCTTCCCGCACCTTCCCGCACCTTCCCGCACCTTCCCGCACCTTCCCTTCCCGCACCTTCCCTTCCCTTCCCTTCCCTTCCCTTCCCTTCCCTTCCCTTCCCTTCCCTTCCCTTCCCTTCCCTTCCCTTCCCTTCCCTTCCCTTCCCGCACCTTCCCGCACCTTCCCTTCCCTTCCCTTCCCGCACCTTCCCTTCCCTTCCCTTCCCTTCCCTTCCCTTCCCTTCCCTTCCCTTCCCTTCCCTTCCCTTCCCTTCCCTTCCCTTCCCTTCCCTTCCCTTCCCTTCCCTTCCCTTCCCTTCCCGCACCTTCCCTTCCCGCACCTTCCCGCACCTTCCCTTCCCTTCCCGCACCTTCCCTTCCCTTCCCTTCCCTTCCCTTCCCTTCCCTTCCCTTCCCTTCCCTTCCCTTCCTTCCCTTCCCTTCCCTTCCCTTCCCTTCCCTTCCCTTCCCTTCCCTTCCCTTCCCTTCCCTTCCCTTCCCTTTCCCTTCCCTTCCCTTCCCTTCCCGCACCTTCCCTTCCCGCACCTTCCCTTCCCGCACCTTCCCTTCCCTTCCCTTCCCGCACCTTCCCTTCCCTTCCCTTCCCTTCCCTTCCCTTCCCTTCCCTTCCCTTCCCTTCCCTTCCCTTCCCTTCCCTTCCCTTCCCGCACCTTCCCTTCCCGCACCTTCCCTTCCCGCACCTTCCCTTCCCGCACCTTCCCTTCCCTTCCCGCACCTTCCCTTCCCTTCCCGCACCTTCCCTTCCCTTCCCTCCCTTCCCGCACCTTCCCTTCCCTTCCCTTCCCTTCCCGCACCTTCCCTTCCCTTCCCTTCCCTTCCCTTCCCTTCCCTTCTCTTCCCTTCCCTTCCCTTCCCTTCCCTTCCCTTCCCTTCCCTTCCCTTCCCTTCCCTTCCCTTCCCTTCCCTTCCCGTCCCTTCCCTTCCCGCACCTTCCCTTCCCTTCCCTTCCCGCACCTTCCCTTCCCTTCCCTTCCCGCACCTTCCCTTCCCTTCCCGCACCTTCCCTTCCCTTCCCGCACCTTCCCTTCCCGCACCTTCCCTTCCCGCACCTTCCCTTCCCTTCCCTTCCCTTCCCTTCCCTTCCCTTCCCTTCCCTTCCTTCCCTTCCCTTCCCTTCCCTTCCCTTCCCTTCCCTTCCCTTCCCTTCCCTTCCCTTCCCGCACCTTCCCGCACCTTCCCGCACCTTCCTTTCCCGCACCTTCCCGCACCTTCCCTTCCCTTCCCGCACCTTCCCTTCCCGCACCTTCCCTTCCCGCACCTTCCCTTCCCTTCCCGCACCTTCCCTTCCCGCACCTTCCCTTCCCTTCCCGCACCTTCCCTTCCCTTCCCGCACCTTCCCTTCCCTTCCCTTCCCTTCCCTTCCCTTCCCTTCCCTTCCCTTCCCTTCCCTTCCCTTCCCTTCCTTCCCTTCCCTTCCCTTCCCTTTCCCTTCCCTTCCCTTCCCTTCCCTTCCCTTCCCTTCCCTTCCCTTCCCTTCCCTTCCCTTCCCTTCCCGCACCTTCCTTTCCCGCACCTTCCCTTCCCTTCCCTTCCCTTCCCTTCCCTTCCCTTCCTTCCCTTCCCTTCCCTTCCCTTCCCTTCCCTTCCCTTCCCTTCCCTTCCCTTCCCTTCCCTTCCCTTCCCTTCCCGCACCTTCCCGCACCTTCCCTTCCCGCACCTTCCCTTCCCTTCCCGCACCTTCCCTTCCCGCACCTTCCCGCACCTTCCCTTCCCGCACCTTCCCTTCCCTTCCCTTCCCTTCCCTTCCCTTCCCTTCCCTTCCTTCCCTTCCCTTCCCTTCCCTTCCCTTCCCTTCCCTTCCTTCCCTTCCCTTCCCTTCCCTTCCCTTCCCTTCCCTTCCTTCGCCCTTCCTTCCCTTCCCCCCTTCCCCACACCTTCCCACACCTTCCCACACCTTCCCTTCCCTTCCCTTCCCTTCCCTTCCCTTCCCTTCCCTTCCCTTCCCTTCCCTTCCCTTCCCTTCCCTTCCCTTCCCTTCCTTCCCTTCCCTTCCCTTCCCGCACCTTCCCTTCCCGCACCTTCCCGCACCTTCCCGCACCTTCCCGCACCTTCCCTTCCCTTCCCGCACCTTCCCTTCCCTTCCCTTCCCTTCCCTTCCCGCACCTTCCCCCACCTTCCTTTCCCTTCCCTTCCCTTCCCTTCCCTTCCCTTCCCTTCCCTTCCCTTCCCTTCCCTTCCCTTCCCTTCCCTTCCCTTCCCTTCCCTTCCCTTCCCGCACCTTCCCGCACCTTCCCGCACCTTCCCGCACCTTCCCGCACCTTCCCTTCCCGCACCTTCCCTTCCCGCACCTTCCCGCACCTTCCCTTCCCTTCCTTCCCTTCCCTTCCCTTCCCTTCCCTTCCCTTCCCTTCCCTTCCCTTCCCTTCCCTTCCCTTCCCTTCCCTTCCCTTCCCTTCCCTTCCCTTCCCTTCCCTTCCCGCACCTTCCCGCACCTTCCCTTCCCGCACCTTCCCTTCCCGCACCTTCCCGCACCTTCCCTTCCCTTCCCGCACCTTCCCTTCCCTTCCCTTCCCGCACCTTCCCTTCCCTTCCCTTCCCTTCCCTTCCCTTCCCTTCCCTTCCCTTCCCTTCCCTTCCCTTCCCTTCCCTTCCCTTCCCTTCCCTTCCCTTCCCTCCCTTCCTTCCCTTCCCGCACCTTCCCTTCCCTTCCCTTCCCGCACCTTCCCTTCCCTTCCCTTCCCTTCCCGCACCTTCCCGCACCTTCCCTTCCCTTCCCCTTCCCGCACCTTCCCTTCCCTTCCCTTCCCGCACCTTCCCTTCCCTTCCCTTCCCTTCCCTTCCCTTCCCTTCCCTTCCCTTCCCTTCCCTTCCCTTCCCTTCCCTTCCCTTCCCTTCCCTTCCCTTCCCTTCCCTTCCCTTCCCTTCCCGCACCTTCCCGCACCTTCCCACACCTTCCCCTTCCCGCACCTTCCCTTCCCTTCCCTTCCCTTCCCTTCCCTTCCCTTCCCTTCCCTTCCCTTCCCTTCCCTTCCCTTCCTTCCCTTCCCTTCCCTTCCCTTCCCTTCCCTTCCGCACCCTTCCCGCACCTTCCCGCACCTTCCCTTCCCGCACCTTCCCTTCCCTTCCCTTCCCTTCCCTTCACTTCCCTTCCCTTCCGCACCTTCCCTTCCCGCACTTTCCCTTTTATTCCCTTCCCTTCCCTTCCCTTCCCTTCCCTTCCCTTCCCTTCCCTTCCCTTCCCTTCCCTTCCCTTCCCTTCCCTTCCCTTCCCTTCCCTTCCCTTCCCTTCCCTTCCCTTCCCTTCCCTTCCCTTCCCGCACCCTCCCTTCCCTTCCCTTCCCTTCCCTTGCCTTGCCTTGCCTTGCCTTGCCTTGCCTTGCCTTGCCTTGCCTTGCCTTGCCTTCCCTTCCCTTCCCTTCCCTTCCCTTCCCTTCCCTTCCCTTCCCTTCCCTTCCCTTCCCTTCCCTTCCCTTCCCTTCCCTTCCCTTCCCCCTTCCCTTCCCTTCCCTTCCCTTCCCGCACCTTCCCTTCCCGCACCTTCCCTTCCCGCACCTTCCCTTCCCTTCCCTTCCCTTCCCTTCCCTTCCCTTCCCTTCCCTTCCCTTCCCTTCCCTTCCCTCCCTTCCCTTCCCTTCCCTTCCCTTCCCTTCCCTTCCCTTCCTTTCCCTTCCCTTCCCTTCCCTTCCCTTCCCTTCCCTTCCCTTCCCTTCCCTTCCCTTCCCTTCCCTTCCCTTCCCTTCCCTTCCCTTCCCTTCCCTTCCCTTCCCTTCCCTTCC
>NW_026709199.1:0-21142 GCF_030490865.1 Poecile atricapillus | reverse complement strand
ATACCAGATCCAGTTATAATTCTAAGACAACATTTCAAAGAAAATATCAAGTAAAATTTGTCCTAAAATCTTTCTTTCAGAAATCTCACTGGCAACTTCTTTTCATTATAGTAGTTCCTGTCTCAGAAAAAAATCTCTCTCTTTCTCTCACTCTCTCTCTCTCTTTCTCATTGGGCTCTTCGTTATCCACATTATAATTGCTCTATTCACCCCTCACCTTTTCCATTTCAGTTCATGTGTCATTATAAAAATGCTCTTAGAAATTTAATCCACATACACAAATTTTTTTCCATAAAATGTGCAAATGAAGAGAAGAAGATCAAAAATACCACTGAATAGTGTTTACTGGAACAGCAGTGTCTTTAGGTCCAGGAAAATGAACATATTTATTGAAAGTCTTAGGTCTTATTACTTGGGATGACTAACTAAGTATATTTGATAAATAACCTTTTCCCATGATGTTACTTATGGTGTTTTCAAGCAATTCTTGATATTTGTGCCTGGAACAAGACCCAGAAAATCCTCTCTGCACTTAGTGACTGCTTAAAATTAAAGGATACTTAATGTGAGTAGAGCAGTGACTAAAAAAAAAAAAAGGAGCTTCTTTCCTCACTAGCAAATTGCTAAATTAAAATCTTTAAATCTGGGGAAAATAACAGCTTCCATTGGATGGCTTTAAGTGCAAACAAAAGCAATGCCCTTTAACTAGGACTTGGAATGCTGTCTTAAGGTTTCTTGGTTTTCATTTCCCTCTAGGCATGAACTCAGCCAGGGGGCCAAAGGTTTCCTTCTGAGCTCTTGAATTGACTCTCAGAGTTTACAGCAATTCATTAACCTATGGTTTAAACCTTCCATCTTTAATATATTTTGCAGATGATAGAATATTACATCTGCACAGCAGTGTGTCCTGCTTAACAAACATGCCTGGAGATAGAGTGAGCAGAGCATAAAGACATTTAAGCAGATATGTGGACAAGTGGGTAAATACTGGAATGCATGATTGTCAAAGCTCATTGCATGTTTTAGCAGATGTCTCAGCAGCTGATGGGAAATGTCAAAAACATCCTGTATTTTGCCCAGAATGGCTTAATAATGATCACAGACCGGCTGAATCTCTCAAAGTTAAGGCAAATCAGACACAGAAGATGTAAAAGAAACATCTCAGAAATGAGAGCTCACTCAAAACAGAAAACATGTCATCTCTCTCTTTTGTTTTTCTTTTCTTTTTTATTTTATTTTATTATTATTTTTAAAGGCTGCTTCCTGAGTTCTTGAAAATCACGATTTCATATTCACCTTGAAACAGAAACTTGCTGCTGGTCTAGGGCAGAAATCAGCTCTGTTTCCCTTTTACTGTGATTACTTTTTAAAAAAATTTGGAAATTTGAAATAGATGAATGTAGCTATATGTAGATGAGTGGTCTTTTATAAATATTCACTCCTCTTTCTTTCCCCCAAGCAACTTTTCACAGATGATCTGAAGCACAGCCGTATTTCTTTTCCTTCATAATAATCAGGTTTCCATATTTTGTGTGCTTATTTGCTCATTTCTTTTTTAGGGTAGGTATTTTCTCTGTGATAATATCCATTGATCATACTGAATTGTAAAAATATGTCTCAGAAGTGTTATCTGATTGCCTGACTTTTGACTGGCTTCTGGTCATGTTTAGCAGCATTTTTGGACTGGAGGAGCCTGCTGCCTGACCCTCCTCCAAGAGTATTTGGCTACCTCTTTAATAACCCTTTCTTTCCATGACTTTTCAAATTAAAACAAAAAAATGGACTTAGCTGAAGCGTTAATCTAGATTTTATTTTTCCTGAGAAGTGCATAAACATAAAGAGCACTTAATCAGGCATAACAGACAAAAAAAGTTATTTATTTTCCTGAATGATTTATAGTCAAGTTTCTTCTTCTGTGGTTGCAGAAAAGAAGGAGGAATCAAAGAGGAGGTTCATTACTCAAAATGGCAACAGTCCCATTAGGGAGGGACAGCAGAAGGAAAACACAACCATAATTTTACTTATTTTATGAGATGAGCTCTTCCATACTTCTCTGAGCAGACAATGGCAACTTCAATATAAAAAAATACACCATCAGTAAAATAAAAATGAAAGAGAGGGATTACTGCTATTGTCTCAGGAGCATCAGATAGAAATAAATTCACTTTCTGTTACATTCTGGTGTGCTACTCACACATGCCCAAGTAGCACAGCTGAGAGGGCACAGGGTGAAGGAAGTGAACGTGGAAAGGAGGTTTCAGCAGCTCTCACATGTGTGACAGGATGTTTTTGGGGTTTATCCATGCTGGGAGGCAAAGGGCAGGTTTGGGCATACTGAGTTTAAATTTTCCAGCTGTAGGCTTCAGCTCAACAGTAATGTTCCTGCAATATACAGTATCCATCCCATAAGCCAAAGAACTGCTGTTTCCCATAGCTGCTCTCTGGCTTTTGTGTTATTTTCAGCCCAACACAAACCATAGATGGATGAACGCTTGCACACATCCACATCTTTGCAAAATGGCTTTTCTGGCCAACAGCTCAAGTCACACGGAAACTGCGTCAGCAATGGGTTTGATATTCCGAAAATATGCATTCAAAGGGTACCGAGACTTTTTCAAATTCTGCTCAGATGGTGCACAAATGACCTTTTAAATGCTTACAGATCCTTCCTGAACACTTGCAACATATAGCCTGAGTGCCTTTTGAAAACGGGTCCCAACACAGAGATGCCTAATACAGAACAGCTTTTCATGGGCTCCCTTTGTTTGCGGCTACTCCCCACTTCCCTGTGAGCTACAGTAGCCAGAGACAGCCAGCTCTTTAACAAATTTCCATAATTTCATTAAGCTCAAAGATAATTATGCAAAGTGTTAAAAAATACTTCATTTGGCTTGCCTGAAAGCTGCTGTAATGGAGGAAAGAAAGGCATAAATAATATGCTTTGTTTCCATTTTCAGTCTGCTCACTAATTGGAAAGAAGCAAAAGGGTCTAAACCCCCCTTATTTGATCCAGTCATTGTCTGACAGTGAGGGAAATGTCCTTGGGAGGAACAAACAGTCAATCTCTGCATAAAGACAAAGCAGAAAAAATTACAACTCTGATAAATTGCTGAAAATAATTATGAAAATTGAAAAATGAGAAAAAACGTCAACATGATTATGGTCTAACCAGAGAGCAAACATTTTCAGGTTTTATCAGCAATGTAGGGAATATAGCAGGATGTGGTCGGCTCTCAAACCAGCAGCTCTGCATGATTCCTTGATGTAATTTGGAAGAAGCAGGATAACCTGTGATTTACGAAACTCTGGTTAGCAAATCTGCTCAGGGGTTCCCAGGGTATCAACGTGGTCCCATCAGTGTGTATCAGAGGCAGATTATCCCCTCTCCCTCCTCTGAGCTGTGAGGATATGTGTGTGCACAGCTGTGGGTAAAATTCCACCTCTGCCCTCTGAGGTAATGCACACTCTAAACCAACCCCAAACTGTCTGAATTTAACATACATATAAATATATATATATGTATATATATATATATATATGGAAATAAATTACTAGTAGTACTTCTTGAAGGAACGCTTTTAGTGCTGGATGCTGAAATACTACTAAGGTTGTTTAACATTATTGATGGAGGTGTCTTTTTAATTTGTAACTAATTCTATTTGTTGATTAAGGGAAAAACCCAACCCAGCTCAAACCAAAAAGTTTTCAGATAATCAGGGAGAAAGAGACAAGAACCAAACCTGTCTCTTGTTTAAGCTAACCTCTTCAATTCCTGATCACCTTTCCCTGGAAATGGTGGATTAACAAATAGAGAATTAAAATGAAATAACTGTTTATTGTATTTCTGTAGTTCTTAGTCACTGCTCTTGACATAACTGATATCTCTTCAGGAAAACTGAGGTTAAGGAAATGTCACTTGTTTTTCAGCCTACAAGAAAGAATTTGTGAGGTCATGGAATCGTTTCTGTCGTGAAAAACTGTGATGTTACTATTGAGAATTGTAATTTTGTTATATGATCAAGCAACTAAGAGGATTCGTAAAGCAGGACCTAATGGACTAAATGGACTTTAATCATTTCAAACCACCCCATGCTTCTATGAAAAGTCTGACTGTGCTTTGGTGTCTCTAAACCCTTCTAATAAAATCTGCTTAAGTAGAAATATGTGCCTCTAAATTAACGAGTCTGGACCCTTTTTATTGAGGGTTGCCCTGGTTCTTGTGAAACAGGTAACTGATATCTGGTGAGTCTTTATGCCTGAGTTACCTTGCTGAGAAAATCCATTACCAATCCATCATGTTAGCTGAAGGAGGCTTAATTGTTTGGTGACATGTTATAAGCAATGGTAAACAGTCACCCCCTCCTCTTAAAATACAGTAATAGGATGCTCGTGAGGGAAGGAAATGTTCCCTTGAGTTGTTCTTCAAAGATAAACTGTTGTGTCTGGCCCGAGGGATAATAAAATATATTTATCCTTCAAGTGTCAGTGCCTGTTCTCCCAAACTGATTGCTATAGGATAGTTATGTTAAATGATGGGATATCTTCTGCTTCTCCACTGCTTTCTAGTATTCATTTATATTAAAAGTTATTAATGTTTCCTAGAACTTTTGCCGTTCCCCCAGAAAAGTGATGGGGATATTACAGCTAGATAAAGTGTCTTTGTTGCAAACAGAGAAGGAGAAAAGGAGGGGTATGAAACAGCAACAGGGAGAATGAGGCAGCCTCCTCCTGCTCTTGGTTGTGGAGCCTGACCATTGGCTTCTGGAGAAACTTGAAAGCCCCTTGGGCACATACAAATTTTCACAGCACTCTTCCATGGGTTCCATATGAATTCCTGCAAGATAAACCAAGTTTTATTTTGGTGATTTATTGTCAGTGTGCCCTTAAAAACCTGGGAACCAAGTTTTATCTTTAAAAGCAATATCTATGCACATTTCATTTATTTCCCAGTGACTGGTTATTTTCAGTGAAAGTGTCATCTTCAATATTTATCTGAGCTTAAAGCTCCTTCCCTGCAAATACAATAAAAATGAGCTGAGATGACATAGTGAGTTTGTGATGATTTATCTTCCACAATAGTAGTACTTAATCTGTTCAAATGCTGGCCAATAAAATGCATGGGGATAGGACCGAGTAATCTCCTTTATGGCGTGGGAGCACTTTATTACCCAAGTGTCAAGTGGCCTTTTGACTTCAGTGGAACTTCTTGTTGGGTAAAATGCTGTTATTTAATACTAGCAAATCATTCCCATCATTATTAAATACATTATTACATCCTATAACCACACAGATTCTTATCTGGCCAAGCCAATTTTAAAGGGGCAGAAAGTTCAGTTTTAGGGAGGATAAAAGAAAACAAATGCTGCAAGGATCAAATATGCATCCAAACCCAGTTCATGAGCACCAGTGGGCCTGTAGGCTACTATAAGATTCTGAGCTTGGACCATTATACACTTCAACACTTAAACTGAGAAGCAAGATAAATTTTGATCTTATTTAGCATCTATTTAATGTTGTATTTGCCTGGTCAAGTGACTGACAATACTTAATAGTACTTTTTTTTTCTTTGGAAAATGATGGTAATATTTAAACATTTCACATGAGTACAGCAATTTTAAAAAAGCTAAATGAATATTGTTGCCATTTTTATAAAATTCTGGATTTTTATACTTTCAGATGACATGATATACAATAACCAAATTGGAGAAATTTTTAAATTTTGATGTCAGTTTGGGATGGTGTTTAATTTCAAAATCTCAGTATATTTAAAATTATGTACACTCTACCTTTTTGACCACATCTAACACAGAAAGCCCACATTTATATTGAATTGTTTAACTTACTCCTTTAGTCAGTTCTTAAGAATTTACAGACATATTTCCGTAAGGAAAGATTCCAGTTTGGATGTGGCCTTTAGGTCATGCATTAACTTTCTTATGAAGGAAATTGTGGCACACTGGTTGATGTATAAATATCAACATCATGTATAAACCAGTGGCTGAATTCTCTCACCAGCAAAGCATCATCTCTCCTCAAACATGCAATGCAATTTGCAGACACATAACTCCAAATATCCCTGACCAATGACTAATGGCAGTTTATGATACCACGTATGGAACAATTACCGCCGCTCGTTTTATACCGGGAGGATTATCAGCTTTTTGGGTTTAGAATAACAAAAACTAATTTCATGGAAACTGAGGAGGTGTAGAAATGTTATCTCCTCGTCTGTGTTTATTCAGTGATAGCATTGTTTAAAGCCCATGATCCTGTCTGCATCTGCCACTGCAGCTGGCCCAGCCAGCTCACCACTCTTTATTTAGCTGGATATTACAGCAGTAACGTTTCATTACAGTTGTGCTTGGGAGAAGTCATAGTCCATTGGTTTTATTGAAGCTCACTTCTAGTTTACTTCCATTTCAGGGAAAAGGACAGCTGTTTTAATATGTACTTGGAGGAACACCTAAAGGGTTTTAGTGTTAATTAAGTTAGGAGGAACTGTTTTTAACAAGCACCTTTTTGTAAAATGTCAAGCAGCTCAATCACGTTTCATTGTTATTATTCCAGTCAGAAATCAGGCAGTGCAAGCATTGGCAGGCTTAGAGCATCGTGTAGTATTTTGGTGTGAGGCTTCTTTGGACTCCAAAGAGTTGGTTAAAAGTGCCAGGCTCCATGGAGAAGAGGGTACATTTAGCTCAGAGTACATTTCCATCTCTCTGCTCTCTCTGGTGGGGGAGAAAGTCCTTATGAAAGTCCTTATGACCCTCGTGAGAACAGGTTGGATGTGAATAAATTATTTCACATATCAAAAAATTATAATAGATAGAACCAATCCAGCTTAATTTCATCATGAAGCAGAACACAACGGGCCGATGCTGCTCAGGCATCAGCCATGGCAGAGCCAGTGAGCAGGCACACACCAGAGCATGTCCTTGTCTTTCAGCTTGCTCATCTAAACCTTCAGTCTTTACCACTTCACACCATGCTGAGCTACCTGCTGGTGTAAGCCCCAAATGGGGTCAAAAATGTAAACAGACCCAAAACTTCAGAGAATGCCATCAAACCCCAGCAGTGTGGTTTGTCTCCACCGAGATCCTCCTGCAAGCCTCCAGCTGATGGGTCTGACTGTCCTGATGCCCTCTAGACTCCTCTGCTGAATCCTCATGGATCTGGGGGTGCAAAAAGGAGCAGCCACACATTTTAGGTGTTCAAATGACTACATAAATCTCTTTTCTTTTTGTTTTTTTCCTCCCCATCTTAGCCATGTGATGGTGTTATTTAAGAATGTGAGAGGACAGGCTAAGAGCCTGGAAGAAGGCTCACTGCCCACATTCAATAAAAGCTAGAGATGTCAAATGGGAGTTTTGCCTAAGTAGTAACTGCAGTTTTGACCCTAGGACTTGGTGCATGGCCACACATTTTTACTGCTTCTGCATAAAAATGGCAACCTTGTCTACTTAATCACCTGAAGCCCTTGGATCAGTCATCCCCTCCTTCAGGTTCAGGGAAAAAAATCACACTCACCCACGGCTGCATGAAATTACTCTGCAAAGCAGCTGTACAGATTTGCTTTGGTGCTGCTCATGTTGGAATATTTTTATCACTTAAATTCCTGGTTTATGACTAAAACCTTCAAATCTGTTCTTATTTTACTGCAAGAGATGAAATACACTATGTGTGTTGCATCAAATCACCTGATCACAGTTTTATTTGCCTCTAATTGCAGATTCCCACTGCATTTCCACAGAATTATGTGGTCAGGCTTTGCTGCTGCAAAGTAGTGTAGTCACAGAGCTACAGTTTTTCCAGCTGCTTAGATTCTGGCTCTGGTGACAAAGGGACAGCACACTTCTCGTTCACTGTGCTTGTTACATTGCACCATCTATTTGATAATTAAGTTATTTAGTGGATGAAACAATGGTTGTTTTTAATGTAGTCTCAATTTAGCATTACCATTACAAGATAACTCAAGACCTCAAAAATTACAAAAAGCAAGTTGCTTTTTGGCAGAATTGGAGATAATTTCTTACTGTACTTTCATAATTTCCTCCCCTATGTGTTTATAAGCTACATATCCAAACCCAGCTAGGTACTCTGAGGAAATCACACACATGTGCAAACATTTGTTTATGTTTATGGTCTAAAGGCTTCTGCTCACTGGGTTAAGAAAGCTCTGCTCAGGTTTCAGGATTGCAAGGTAGAATTAAGCAGATGGGTGACTATGTGAAAATGTAAATGTCTCTTTGTGCTTGAGCACTCCATGGGAAAGCAGGAATAGGGGCTGGGGACGCTGTTAAAAAATTCTCTCTCACTGCCTTGGAGCTGCAGTTAGACACATTTCTCTTTAAAATCATTCCAGACAAGCCTGCATTACAGCTTTTCATGCACCAATAGGTGCAAGCTGGAAATATTTTGTTAAACACTTATTTTGCTGAAAAGAGAAAAATAAAAAAGTGATATATTCATTTTCAATGAGCAGATCATGTTCTCTACTCTTTCCCATTGATGGAGGATTTTGGAACATAATAAACCATGCCACATCCTTTTGCCTGCAGAATCTGCTTTATTTTTGGAGCTTTCAAGGCATTTCAAAGCATTGAGCAAGACAGACAAATAAGGATATAAATGATATTATGTTCAAGTAACTGCATCATCACTTTAGTTGAACATAGATCCAGGACATTCATGTAGGAGTATAAGTCAGGCTTTTCTTGAGTAAACTGGAACTAAATATAACCATTTATTCCTAAAATATTGTAAATTTTCAGGTAGGAGCTGAACTGCAAATGTATTAGGAGTGCATTTGAAGTGGAGGAAGGTTACAGTATGAGCCATAACGCTGAACCAGCGTCCTTTGTCAGTGCATCATGAGCACACTGTGCTATTGTTCATGTGTTAATGATATGACCTTGGTCTTACACCGTAATTTTTTATTATCATATAGAGTGATATAAAGCTTAGCCAGCTTTCTGAACACAGTCCATCAAATAACAGCCTCTGTCCTCTTTTCACATTAAAATCTACAGTGATTAATTTCACTTGTAATGAAGTTTTATAAGAAACTTAAAAGCAGAACTGGTTTATCAGTTTGGTTATCAAACCTTTGTCAGTGCCAGTGGAGGAGACTCTCTATATGAGAATATAAATCTTTGAGAAGCAGATAAAACAAACAAATCATAATAATCTAAGATCAAGCAGGGATCCACAAGCTAGGACAAATAAAGTCATCTTGAAGATAAATACACAAGACTATCATAAATATCACTTAGTTTGTTTGAAAAGCTAATACCAAGGATTGACAACTCCATTTTAGTTTGAAATAAGCAGTGATCTAAAACTTCAAGGACAGCAATCCTAGTCTTCATTGATGGTCTAATGAGCAAATCAAACCAAGATAGGGGGTGTCCTGTTCTGTCCTTTCAACTTCTAAGAAGAAAATGTTAGCTAATATTCTAATGAAAGAATTAACCATCAAGTGAGGAAGTCTCAGGGATCTCAGAGATGAGATATGACTCAGATATGTCTTTTCTGTCCTTTGTAACCCAATAATTTCACTTCTTAATCTAAAAAATCCTATCAGAATAGTTTAGATTTGGATCAAGTTGTTGCCTTGAAGCGAAAAGACTGCATGATGATTTTGGCAGAGACCCAGGCCTCAAAATAGCTTAGGATTAAATCTGAAATATTCAGTCTGATTTCTTGCAGAGTAATTTCATGTTGAACTGCATGGAAATGTGATCATCCTTATAATCTGCTCTCCCCTGTGCTGCTTTCCTTTCCCCTCAGCTGGATTGGTGCCCTGCAAACCACAGAATCTTCAGACTGAAGAGGGAAGAAGAGCTTACACTCACTATCTCTTCCTAAAACATCATCATCATCACACTAGTCTGAGCTGGATAAACATTTGATATGACCCATGGATGCTGGCCCACATTTGGTTTTCTCTTTTGAATTTACACAAGAATCAGGTTGTCAACAGTGAAACCTGGAGCTGTCTCCTGACAGCTCTTTGCCAGCCTTCCATTTGGATCTTGCTGCTGATCTCTAAGATTCAACAGTGCAAAATCAGTGAAAATTCTCAGAATCACTGAAAGGTTGAGGTTTAAAAGATCTCTGCAGATCATCTGGTCCAACTGCCCTGTTTAAGATGGATGGAGACCCCACAATATCCTTGAGCAATCAGTGCCAGTGCTCAACCAATATCACAGTACATCCACAGGCTACAAGTTCTTTCTTCAACCTCAGTAGAAATAGAAATTTATGATGGAGTAGAAGCAGACTAGGAAAAGCTAGAGTAAAATAAGTATTTGTCAAAATTTTTATCCAGTGTTTCTCACTTGAAGACAAGTTCTCTGTGACAAGCCTTTAATTACAGTTTCAGGGCCCAAACTGAATATCATAAACAGAGTTTTTATTGACACCAAAGCCAAAAAGGCTTAACTGCAACTACTTTACCAATATTAAAAAAAAAAAAAGAAATGGTTTTAATAAGTACATTGGGTTTTCAACTAGCTGTATGTGAGACTTTTGAAGAAGAAAAAGACCTTTGTCTAGGACCATGGAGAATGTGAATATGGACCCAGAAACTAATAAAATGACACCTAAATTTTAAGACTTAATTATGGCTTTGTTACAGACTCTTCTCTCAGATTTATTGCTAAAGATTTATAAGAGCAGCTGTGTAATAAAAAAAATGAAGAAAAATGGGAAAACTCGTTAATTTATTGCTAGAAACTAGTCAGTGGGAAGTAAATAAACTCTTTTCTTTCCATATGAGCAGTGTATAAACTCCTTGTGTTCATCTTTGACAATACCTTCAGCTATTCCCTTATCCTGATGCCTTAAGGGGAGCTTTCCCCACCCCCCTGTAGGCCAGCTCCCAGCCTGGCTCATTCTGTGTGCACAGCACAGCAAAGGACAGGGAACATCCAAATACCTCAGCCACCTCCAGCTGCCAGGGGAATTTGAAGTAAGCCGAATGCAATTTGCACACTGGAAGTTGGCCAGCACACCAGGACTATTATCTCCAGTTTTGCAAAAAGGTCTGGGGGAATGTTAATTAACACAAGTGCCCAAGACCTTGTTTTTATGTGTCTTCTGGAGGAAGGACACGGGGCTGGAGAGAGGCATGGAATTTCTAATGAACACGGAGGGTAGTTAAGTTGTTGGCTTTCAGCTGGGATGGTTGTGTGTGCTCAGAGGCATATGGCAATTTTCAGTGATGGGAAGAGAAGGGAAATACTACTCAGAGCCATGACTGCCTCATTTTATAGCTGATTAGCTAGGTGATGGCTTACCTGCAAGTCTGAAAACAAGTAGCTTGAGTGGGAGTGATTTAGACAAGTGATTTAGACACTTATCTGAGCATTAGCTGCCACTCCAAACTATGGTGACTATAAATGGGGTGTATGCAACAGAGAGGCAGCTCTGGCTGTAACTCTGTAAATCTTCCCAGCACATGTCTGGTGCCCAAAACATTTTTTGTTTTCTGAGCTGCTTTCACTTTTTTGAAGAAAAATTAAGATATTCACTACAGAGCTGTCTGACAGACTTGAATTTTGGCCTCTGCCTCATTGTTTCTGCTAGCTTACCACCACAGTAATTTTAAACTGGAAATCCACATTTTCCTCCTTACATATATCATGATTTTCTGTATTCAAAACCAGAGTTTGGTACAGAATTCAAGTAGACTTCAAGCAGGAGCACAGAAACAGGAGATACCTCAAAATTAAGAGGTGTTCATAAATGAGCTCATCTCCTCTCCTGACTAATTATGTTCTGGTCCATGACAAATGGAATTAGTACCATACACAGACTTATTGTTGGAGGATGGACGTGTAGTTAAGCCACTAGAGGGAGATGCAATATGCATTTGGCTGGAGTGAGGAGAGTACTTTATACCATGGATTCCTTTGCAGCAGTTACAGGTAAACAGTATCAGGGTAAATCAAATGAGCAGGGATTTCACTTTTTTTCCCCTGCAATGTAAAACGTGTACATCTATAAGTAATAGAAATGTGTAATATGTAACTAATCCAGGCACACTCGACTTTAACAACATCTTTGAGTGCACGTTCATGCCAGATTATGTTCACATGTAGGCATGGCAGTTGCCAAGTAAGGCTTGTGCACCAAATGGCTCATTAACACAGCTTGCAGCTTCCACTCTGTGTCTTTGTGGGGTGACCAGCATCTCATTGTGATGATATGATGGTTTCTGGGTAACAAAAATTCCTTAATGCCAGGAAAAATGTTGACAGCCCTGGGCCTGGGCCATGCTGCCCTTTTCTCTGTGCCCAAAGCCATCTGGATAATGAGATACTGGGCTTCTCAAGAACCTGAGTAAGCCATGATTGAAGCTGACCTTCTCCTCAGCTTTCCAGGGCATGTGATAGGTGTCTTTTAACTCTTGGGCATACACTTTGTTTAATGGTTTACTGGTTAGGAAGATTACCCCCTAATTTGAGGCATGGTGGCAGGTTTTTAATGGGTGAATATCAAGCACAGAGGAGCTGCAATCATTCTGAAGGACTGGATTAGAATTTAAAATTTGCTTGACAAATAGGTGAAATGAGCTGAGAAAAACTGGACGTGGTTCAATGAAAACAGAGCAAAGTGGACACTTCTAAGTGGAGATAATGAACTGTACAAACAGCGGATGCAAAACGTCTGCTGGGCATCAGCCCTGTGAAACAGGATCTGAGGGTTACCAGGGTTCACAGACTGAGCTTGAGTCAACATTGTCACACGACTGCAAAAAATAAATATTAGAGTGGGCTGTGTAAACAGGGGAGTTGCACATAAATGTCCTGTGAAGTAATCCTTCCATGAGGCTACCCAGAGACAGCGCTTCTCACCTGTTAGACTTGGCACTGAATTAGGAAAAGAGGTGGGCCAGTGAAAGGGCAGCAAATGGAGAGCACAAAAATGTTCAACAGTCTAGAAAATCAATCCCTTTTGGAAGAAAGTGGTAGCTTCAGCTAGGAAAAAAAAGAAGATAACAGACCCCAAGGGTGTGAAAAAGTTGTTGCAAAGGGAGAAGGAATTGTTCTCTTTGTCCTCTATGGCTTGGACAATATTAATGGGTTATTGTCTAACTTGCAAGAAAGGAGATGTAGGGGAAAAGCTGTAGATGATAAATAGTTGGGAGATTTTCATGGAACCTGGTGGAATTTCCATCATTTGAGGTTTCCATGAACAAGGTAAACAAAAGAAGTGATTTGATCCTGTTTTGGAGGTACAGAAACAGACTGAACAATCTCAAATGGGACCTTCCAGCCCAATTTTTTGACAATGAGACTCATTTTCTTGATGAAAAAATGGACTTTGTCAAATACAGGTTTGATGTAAATACTTATAAAAGTGGTAACATAAAATCAGAATTACTTTTTGCTCTATAAAATAAAATCTTCCTAATTATCAGATATTTACAGATAGCAAATAATATTCCTGAAAAACTTGTTCTGTCAGGCAGATGAACCACAGAAATTAATAAATTTTTTTTTATCTAAATTCTTCAACAAAGTGATCCCAGCACATTTCTTTATTGAGTGAAAGTAGTGGCTTTTTGTTTGGGTTTTTTTGTGTATCTGATCTGAATTTAAAGCACAAACATCCTGGCACTGCTGCACCCTGGATCTGCCATCATTCTCTGAGAATAAAAGTTCCACGCCTCCCTTGTTTACACCCCTTCCTGGCAAACTCCCAAATGCCTTGAGTCCAGTCCAAAAGCACTTCAAACAGAAACCATACAGATATGGAGGGAATATTTTTTCTTTAACGAAACATTTCTGTGGTACATTTAAATAAATATTTTTTAAGGTTTGCTATTAAATTTTATTGGCATCCTACTGAGTAATGCAGCCAGTTGGACTGCTCTAAGTGGCAAACAAACAAACAGTATATTGAAACAAACAGAAAGCCCAACAGGACGTGTTCTGGGAAAGATTGTTCTGAGTGGGGCAGGCACCACTGGTAGGGTTGCAATACTCCCAGCTGCTACATCCCACAGTGCAAGCTCTGAGTCCAGAGGCCTTTTGTGCTTCCTCTTTTAAAAATAATTATTCATTGTGTTTGTGATTAATGAATCTCTTCATTTCGGGATGTCAGTATTTGTGGTCCCTTTATATTCTGCACAGAGAAATTTGTTTAATGACTGACAATTACAATGGGATCATTGTCTCAAGGAATAAAAGGCAGAAAAAGCATTGTTTGGATTTTTACTTTTTTTTCTTCTTTAAGATTAGTAATGGAATCCAGAAACAGATCCAGACAACTTTCTGATTGAAACCAGTTGAAGATTGTTATTAGTTCTATTCAGTCCCCTGGAAGGATTGAAAGGTGGTTTGTTTTAAGTTACAAATCTCTCTCCAGTTTATGTACAAGTCACACACTGGGGGATGAGGATGGATGTGAGCCCCATGAAATGGCCCTGGCAGATCTGAGCCCCTGCTCAGCTCTGGATCACCCCTGCCCAAGCAGGGTCCCACTCCCACCTGGGCTCTCACCCCTTTCCCTGCTGGAGTCCAGAGGCCAAGTCCAATTCTGCAGTTTTGGGTGAGCCTGGTCCCCAAACACCAGCAGCACTGCAGGGCACAAAGAGCTCAGCCCAGGCTTCAGCCCAGCAGCACAGAGGGGACGTTCCCTGCCAGGCTGGGCTCTCCTCCCCTGGGAGCCACAGCCTGGAATTTGATTCCAGAAATGGATGGACTGCCCCTGGATTGGAGCACGACCTCGTGGAAGAATGAGTGTGGCACCAGGACTGACGCTGCTTTCACGCTGTTTCTTCTGTTTGGACATCACTTCAGAAAGAATGGAAGTTTGCCCATGTCTGTGGGGTTCTGGATGCCTCAATAGATACCAACCGCTCAAAAAGAGAAGATAATTAAAGAAGAGAACAGACATGCTTTTTTTCCTAAAAGCATCTTTATTTCCTCCAGTGAGAATATTAACTTACTGGCAGTAGAAATTAAAACAAAACAAGAACAACCTTTAGAATTCAAACTTTAATAAAATCACTCTTTTCTTTTGGAGAGAGAAGTTTCCTGCCATGCCTCCTCATCCCCACCCCCAGCTTTTATTTTCATCAGAAACACTTCCAGACAGCTCAAGAAACTCAGACCAGCCAACCACTTTTCAGATCTTTGGAAATGAATGTTGGAGGCACTTAGCTGATTTATCTGGGCACCAGAGGAGTGCAGGCACTCTGATGTAGATTAAACAGACATTTTGGTGGTTGAGATAATTTCAATAGTGCAGTCCTGGGATTCGTTACTTAGAGTTATCCATCAATTTGATGATGCCAGAATTATGAAAAACAAACAATCCACAATATGAAAGAATTTCTAAAAAAGATAAGATTACAATAAAGCAAAACAAAGAGGAGAAGGGAAGGGGAAGGGGAAGGGGAAGGGGAAGGGGAAGGGGAAGGGGAAGGGGAAGGGGAAGGGGAAGGGGAAGGGGAAGGGGAAGGGGAAGGGGAAGGGGAAGGGGAAGGGGAAGGGGAAGGGGAGGGGAAGGGGAAGGGGAAGGGGAAGGGGAAGGGGAAGGGGAAGGGGAAGGGGAAGGGGAAGGGGAAGGGGAAGGGGAAGGGGAAGGGGAAGGGGAAGGGGAAGGGGAAGGGGAAGGGGAAGGGGAAGGGGAAGGGGAAGGGGAAGGGGAAGGGGAAGGGGAAGGGGAAGGGGAGGGAAGGGAAGGGAAGGGAAGGGAAGGGAAGGGAAGGGAAGGGAAGGGAAGGGAAGGGAAGGGAAGGGAAGGGAAGGGAAGGGAAGGGAAGGGAAGGGAAGGGAAGGGAAGGGAAGGGAAGGGAAGGGAAGGGAAGGGAAGGGAAGGGAAGGGAAGGGAAGGGAAGGGAAGGGAAGGGAAGGGAAGGGAAGGGAAGGGAAGGGAAGGGAAGGGAAGGGAAGGGAAGGGAAGGGAAGGGAAGGGAAGGGAAGGGAAGGGAAGGGGATAGGCACCTACATCACATCATGCTTTAAATTCAGCCTAAGGATTTTACTTCAGGTAATGGTTTGAAGCCCAGCATTTCACAAAGTAATTTTCTCAGGCACTGTACTGCCTGCGTCGTGGCAGAACAATCTCATCAGGGCATGAGAACAGTGAAAATATTCTGTGCTGGCCTTTCCTGAATTACAATGAGGTGCAGAGCCAGAGCCCTGCTGGAAATCACTCTGCCACCTGAGAGAGGAGAGCAGGTGGCTCTCTTGACCAGGGGACATCGCATGCAGAACCCAGCTTTTGTATCTCTAACAGTTATCTACTTCCCTGGGGCCGCCTAATTGCCATTGCCATCAATCCCCTTGTCACCTGCAATTTCCATCAGTCTCCTAAAGGTTTTCCTACCTGGGTTTTTCCTACCTTGGTGCTACTTTCTCCTCGCCAAACCATCCTTGGGTGTCTGTCAAGGCAAATGCTGAAGTGATTGTTCCAGGACAGCCAGGGAGCAGCAAACTCTTTGATTATAAATGGCCTGTTGTATGTGAGATTAGGTATCTGCTCCACTGTGAAGCTAAATGATACAATGCAAGGGCTCAATAACTCCTTTCAGTCATGGTCTGAGGTTGCTGTAATCCTTTTTATTTTTCTTAAACTGAGACTAGCCATGTGTTTTCAGTTACAAGTAAATGCAAATCAATCTGTGTGATTTGGACGTTAGGGAGTAGTGCAATTTTCTTTAATTCATATTATATTAGCTTTCACCCACAGGAGAACATATGCACATGAGCTTGGGCCAGGGAGAGAGGAGGGTGGAAAGGAAGACAGCAATTAGGCACGCTGCAATCCCTCCCCCCAATATTGTGGTGTGCACTGCACTTGATGAGACTGTAATTCCACAGAACTTATGACATTTTAAGAAACATTGGCATGGGCTGTGCCACCTCAGGCCCCCACGTGCCTCCCCATGCTCATTCATTTTGCTTTCCAAAATCTCCAACAGCTACACAAGGAACACACTGGCCCTGGGATGAGCTGATGTGCTCTGAGTCTGAATTTTGGTTGACAGCTCCAACACAAGAAGATTACTACCAAACTTACATCCAGTAAGGGCTGTTCCAGCTCTGGGAATGTTGCCCAGGAAGCCAGAACTGTAGAACTCAGCAGTTCTGAGAGAGACAACACTCAAACTCCCCCTTAAAGCAATGAATTCTGAATAATTTAATTGAATAGCTATTATTTAGGCCACCATTACAATTGTTTTGAGCATTGTAATGAAGGAATAAAGATAAAAGCTCAGCACTGAGAGGTGTTAGGTACTGTAGCTCCTGTGGTCTGGTTGGCGCTGGGCAGATTTGTTCTATCTGAGGACATGACCTTAGAAATATTGCACTTTATGCTTGTCTTTGGCAAAGCCTGGCACCAGGACCAAAGTGAAATGCAGCATTTTCTGGCAGTGCTTTTAATTCCTTCTTGAAAGTGTGGTATTTATTTGAGCACCTAAATCAAACAATTGAAAAGGAGTAGAAAAAAGCATCCAGGACTAATAAAAAAATATGGGGAAACACCTGTTCCTGGACTCCCTTTGCTTTTCCAGGGGCAGTACTCACACAGCACGCTGCAATTAGGTCAGTGTCATGCTGAGCTGTGATAACCTGCAGTTGTGAACAGCACCCAGAGCCCCAGGAGTTCATCTCTCAACCAGGGTTCTTCTGCTCATCCTGTTACCTTCAAAGAAAATAAAAATGTTTTCCCACTAGTATCCTCAATTAAGTGGATAGTGAATTAAGGTATTAAATTATCAACCCACCATCAAAAAGTATCTCCTTTTCTGTTTTAAAATGTCTGTAATTGAGAGGTTCCCTCCCTAGTGCTGTCCTGGCTTGGTAAGTGCCCACATGGGAATAAGGACGATTAGTGCAACTTACAGAGGCTTAGCAGAACTTTGTTCAGCTTTCAGTCACCACAGAATTCAGTCCAAGAATATTGCAGCTTTGCATTGTAAGCAAAAGAAACCACCAAATAAAAGTGAGCAGAACACTAAACTCATATTTATTTAATATAGCCATGGGTCTTAAGAGATGATTTTATTTCCAAGAGCTGAGTTAGGGGAAGATGGGAAGAGTTTTAATGTAGTGATTGCTTGGATCTGGGGTGTCGTCACACTGACAGGGGTATGAAAAGAAGGTCAAGATTTTGAGATTTAAAGATGAAGGGAGAAGAACTAAAGCATAACACAGATGATCTATTAAAGAGAGCAGGGGACAGTTTTGTATAAAACTGTAACTTCTGCAAGAGAAGGATAGTGCACATGGCTGAACAAAACCTGCAACCTTCTGAACACGGCCTATACCCAATAAAGTCAACATTAATTAACAAATAATATTCCAGTGATGCAGGAAATAAATATCTCATGCTTTCTTCCAATGTGGAAGGCCTTAGCTCCTCACTATTAACCACCTCTGTGGCAGGCTGAGCTCCTTTGTTTACTTAGCTCTTTCCCATGAATCCCAAGCATCAAATGATTCAATATTGCCCTATCCAGTGAGTAATCCTGTGTAAAGTACATACAAACAGGCTGATTTTTCAGGTGGAGCCACACAATAGTTCCTTTTTAATTGCATTTGACATTACTGGTAGTGTTCTGTGGAGCTCCATGCATAACACACATTTAATTGTACCTGTGTGGTCGTGATAACACTACAGCATGGTAATTTTCTGTATTTGTAGCATGTGGGAGACAATTCATTCTGTGTATTTCAATGCAGTTTATTAACTGGGAAGATTGGGTAACTGGAACCTCCTTTATTAAAGTTATTGGCTGCCCTGTAGCAATGGAAATAAATTGTGATAATAGCCAGAACAAATTAGCTTGCGTATGAATTAGCCCTTAAATGAAAAGAGGAGGGGGAACTAACCTTCTCTTGGTACATAAAATGCCTTTATTAAGGAAATACAAGTATATTGACAAATAAAGTAAACTTCTCCAAGAAAATAAATTTTCTCTTTCCAGACACCAGAAAAGAACTACTTCAGGGTTGAGCTGTAATTTAAGCCTCATGGACAGGCACAGTGAGGGACTAGGGGGACTTTCACTTCAGACAACCTGTACCCCCAAGGGCAGTGCAGGTCAGGGCTCTGCCCTGGGGAAAGCTGGCCTTCAGGCTGGAAGAAATGAGGAAAGTCTTGCAAAGACAGTTCTGGAAGCAGTATAACCATGTCAGTTTGTGACTGAAGCTGAGCAAAATCACCGACACTGCTCTCAGCCTGAAGCTAATCTCATCTCTGAGGGATGTAAATAGAAACATCACTCACTGGTAGGGAGATCTCTGTTTTACTATTTATTGTAAAAAATCTCAATTAATGGAAAATCCATTATGGGTTAGGTCAGCCAGAACTAACTTCATTTTGACACCATCACTGATTTTTGATCAGCTGTTTGTGAGGTTTGCTGCTTCATGTCTTCAGAGATTTTGGGCATCTTTTGGGCTCTCTTGGGGCTGATGGAAAAATCCATAGGGAATGGCTCATGGAGGTCAGCACATGGATTGAGGGCTATCCATCCTGCAGAGCTATCCACCCTTGTTGCAAACCCAGGGGGCTTGGGTAATGTGCCTATGGCACATTGCTGAACTTCAGGCACATCTCAGACACCACATCACAGAATCACAGAACTAACAAGGCTGGAAAACACCTTTGAGATAATCAACTACAACCTATGACCTAACACCACCCTATCAGCTAAACCAGGGCACTAAGTGCCACATCCAGTCCATTTTTAACACCTCCATGAAAGGTGACTCCACTACCTCCCTGGGAAGCCCATTCCAGTGTCCAATCACTCTTTCTGTGAAGAATTTTTTCCTAATGTCCTGCCTAAAGAGCAGTTTAGAGCTGGTCTCTAAACTGACAGTGGGTGAAACCATCAGACTGCTGCATTCCTGGCTGAAAGAGGCTATGAGGCACACAAATATTAGGTGCTCTGGACTCCCTTTCAGGTTGCACAGGGAAATGTCAAAGGATGACTCTAAACCCCCCCCCTAATTGAAGGAGAATAGATTACTTTCTTGTCTTATACACAGCTGAGGTTCAGAATCAATTCTGATGCTGCTGAGTTAGTTCAAATTTTCACTATTGCACAAATGCAGTGAGCACCACTAAGCAGGTTCCCATGGCTCAGAAGGAACACAATAGTAGGAGAGACTTTTAGTGTTAGTCATCTCAGCTTATTTCTTACATTTTTTTTTTTTTTTCAATTGAAATAAATTATTTTGGACCTAAAATTCAGAAAATGCCCAGCAGGCTGTGAGAATTTTTTAGTTTTTCAAGGTAACATAGGACCACATTAAAAGTCTATAGCTAGATTTTGCAACAAGGCTCCTGCCCAGCCTTTTTAGACCCTTTTTTTCCTGAGCTTCTGAAAATGTCCTTTCAGGAAATCACAAGATCTGTGATTTTCCTTGGGCTGTTTAGAGAAAATCTGCCAATGACAACACAAAACAGCTTCAAAGAATGATGCCTGAAAGGATTTAGTTGGGTTTATTAGGGAGGAATCTCCAGAGCTTGCTCTAATACACCATCATTATGCCACACAGGATAGTCCAGTCACAAGATACTAATATCTAAGGATATATGTGGAGGCTGATGTAAGTCTGTTATCTCCAACTTTGTAAAAGTCAAGAGATACCCATCTGAAATGTGTTTGATACTTCCCAGCATCAGGCACAGTGCAATCACATAATAAGGGACATTCTGTAGGGTAAAGAACAAAATAAAACCCCAAACAGCACAAAATGACCAGGAGAGTTTATCTGACATTTGGTCAATGACAACCAGAACAGGGATGGAACCCCAGGCTCAGGCACCCCTCATTTGTACAGTTAGTCAAACAAGACTTTGCTGCTTCCCAGTGACCTAGGGAGGATTGTGAATCCAGTATGAGACAGAGAAATCTCTATGCAGGAAAAAAGATGTTGGCAGGGCACCTTTACCAGCAGCCTTGGAGGCCAAAGGTCAGATCTGCCTGCTGCTCCCCTCAGAAAACAAAGGAACGCTTCATCTCTACTCATCACCTCACCCAGCAAAGCTAGTTTCAATTTCATGCATCATCCATTTTTCTTAAAGCAAAAATAAAAATCTTGTTGTTTTATTTTTCCCTCCCCCTCATTTTTTTTATCTTTCCAAAAGATTTAAGAATAATGTCTGAGTG
>NW_026709198.1:0-21512 GCF_030490865.1 Poecile atricapillus | reverse complement strand
AAATTTAGGATTCCTTACACAGCAGCATTATCTTGCTTGAGCTGCATTTTGTAAAGAAAATGGTATTTGCATATCTTTTTAAAATGTCATTTTTAAATAAATAAATTAAACCACCAGCTAGGATTTGACACAGGACACTTAGAACACTGCCCTGATACTGGCATAACCAATCCAGAAAGATCTGTTGTTGTATTTTTTGTTTTGTTATTTTGGGGTTTTTTTTAATATTTAAAAAGAAAAAAAAAGAAATTGTTACTTTTCTGTATGATGTGCATGCAAATTTACCGTAACTCTTTTTCTTAAAACTTTTTAGTGCCATTTCTAGTATATTCCCGTAAATGTCAGTTATTGAAAAGAAATGAGTCAATGTAAGTAGTTTAGCTTGTTTATTGCAAATTGCTGGCCTCAAATGAAATAGAATTAAAAAAAAAAAAAAAAAAAGAAAAAAAAAAGAGTTAGAAAGTAATCTTTGATGTTACTGGTAATCACAGACTCTGGTGCTGGGGCATTCATTTTGTTTTCATAATAAAAAGAAAAATTGTTTGGTGTGTGCGGTTTGATCCCATATTTTCCCCTCCCCTCATCTTTTCCAGCTGTGGCACTCAAACCTGGACTGAGCAGTGCCAGGAGCCAAACATCAGGACATTGAATCCTAGTGCCACGAGTCCTGGGATAATTTGGAAGTTGTTTTGGGAACAGCACACCCCAAGGGCCGACTGCCTTCAGAGTAGGGGCAGCCTCTGGCGTGGCCTGGAATAAAACTGCTTTAAATCCTCTTTTTTGGGTGAGGGAAATTCAGCTGCTCCCATGTCCCAGGGCAGCCAGGGAAGGGCTTGAACTCTTCTCAGTATCCTACAGTCTGCAGGGGCTTAAATTCAGTGATAATTGCTCCTGGTTGAGGTAAGTTGGGCTGAAGGGAGATGAGATTTGAGCCAGGTTTGCTGCTGAAGCCACCAGGACAAGCAGAGGAGCTTTGTCACCTGCTCCAGCAGGCAGGGCTGGCTCTGGGAGCTCAGGGTGACCTGCAGGGCCCAGCTTGGAAAGGGGGGCCTGGAGCAGCTGGTCCCTGTGCCAGCAGAGTCCTGGCATTGCTGTGTGGGGGCCAGGATCTATTTTGGTTATGGGGGAGGATTTGGGTTGGTTTTGCTGTTTGGTTTGTGTCAGGTGGGGTTACTGCAGCCAGGGTTAATCTTTCCCTAACCCTGTTCCTGCTCGCTGCCTTTCCAAGCCAGCATCTCCAAGGCTTCAGCAAACCTCTTCCACTCTGCTCTTGTACCAGTGACACTCCCACAGGGCTGTTCAGCCTAAACAATCTCCTGTGAGGAAAGTGAGGATGTTTCTTTAGTGTTGACAGGTGAGTTATTTCTAGGGGCAGCAAGCAGAGCTTTTTCTGCAGGCTGGGAGGAGGTTGAGGACACGCAGGACATGACTGAGGTTCAAATCTCACTGGTCATGCCTTGAATCCTGGGGCCAGGTCAGTGAGAGGGGCTGGAATGAGTCCAGAGAAGGGAGCAGAGCTGGGGAAGGCTCTGGAAAGTCTGTCCTGTGAGGAGCTGAGCAGCTGAGGGGGCTCAGCCCAGAGGTGAAGGAGGCTCAGGGATGACCTTGCTCTCCACAGCTGCCTAAAGCAAAGGTGTGAGGTGGGGTTTGGTGTCTGCCAGGACAAGAGGGAACAGCCTCAAGCTGCATCAGGGGTGGTTCAGGTTGGACACGAGGAGCAATTCCTTTGTGGAAAGGGTTGTCAGGCACTGGCAGGGGCTGCCCAGGGAGGTTTGGAGTTCCCCTCCCTGGAGGTGTCCAAGGAAGGCCTGGATGTGGCACTCGGTGCTCTGGTGACAAAGTGGGGATTGGTCACAGGCTGGATGTGAGAATCTCCGAGGTCTTTTCCAGTTTAATTCCCTGATTCAGTGTGACATCTTGAGGTTTTCTTTATCCTGAGAATGCTGCTGGCCTTGGGGAGCTGGAGGAGCCTCCCCTGCAGCTCCCAGTGCAGAGGTGTGGCTTGGGAGCCCCACCAGTAACTGAGGGAATTCCTCCCTCCCAAGCGGGGAATGCCAAAAGCTGTCACCTGTGCCAGAGGACATGCAGGGGAAGAAGAGCCACTCACAAAGCTGCATTCAAATCATTTTAATGCACTTTATCAAAGAGGCTACAACAGTGTTTAAACAAGTGCATCACACAGCTGGCTCACAGCCACAGCAGCCACTCCACAACCCTGCTGTGACCAGTGACACACAGAAATGGAAAACTACAGTCACATTCACAGAGATGGAAGGACAACTCATCCTCTTCTTCCTGCACTGTCACATCCAGCCTCCATCCTGAAAGAATTTATGCACATTCTTACGGGTTTAGTCTCGTATAGTCCAATTAACACTCTGCAAAATAACTGAATTTTGGTTTACCAGCCACGTTAACAAAAAGAGACTGATTATACCCAAAATAAGCATCTTCCTTACTGAAATTCAAAAGAAAATAAGTGTCGGATTTCTTTTTTCTATAAGAAAAGAAAATGAACAGCTGGTTTGGGGATGTGCTGTTCCTTAAACTCCCAGAGTTCACGTGCTCCCCAGGGCTGGCCTGGAACCCACCTCTCCTGCTTCTCCAGGTGTATCCACCTGCAGTTCCCAGGGGAGCTCTGGGCACAGCCTCCTGCCTGTTTGAACAAATAATCTCCTGTTCACTCAGCCAAGACCTGGAGGCCCAGGTGGGTCACACATCCCTGGCAATGCTCCCCCGCCACCTTCCCGAGCCTCGCTGGGTTTGTGAATCTCATTGAACGCTTCCACCCGGCTGAAAAACATTTTTTCACTGAATTGTTTCTCCTCCAGAGCTAGTCCTGACAAAACCAAGAGGGTTATTTGTGTGCAGAGCAGTGCAAAGCAGCGAGGTCCAGCAGGTTTAAATCTATGAGCACACACACAAGGTATCAAACACCAACGCATGCAGAAATAGTGCTTTTAAAAAACAACGAGCTGCCTATTGTTTGCAGTGCTATGGAGCAGGGCTGAGTACACCAAACCTCTATGATTTCACTCTAGAATAGGTGTGTTCTGCTCACTACATCGAGTTTAGCAAGGTTGAGTGTCTGTGTGTTTGTTGTAGCATTTCACCCACACGGGAGAGGAGCAAGAGATTCTTCAATGTATTTTTTTAAAAAAAATTAAATAAATAAAGTGCTTGAAAAAAATGCAAGGGAGGTTTTAGATAAATAGAACAGAAGTAATGACTGTGCCTAATAATAGGCAGGTAAATAATCCATCCTGAAGCTGACATCAAATACTGATTTGCCTGGAGCTAAGCCCGTGCCCAGGCACTGCTGGGTTGGACACATGGCCTAGGCAGGACAGAAAGGGCAGAACCCTGAAGAAGAACTTTGATGCTGAACCCTGGGCACATCATTTGCACCCCTGGAAGTGGTAGTTTTGTTTTTAACAAAGATTCAGGTGCTTGCTGGGCTGAGTTTCTCAGTGTGATTTTGCCTTGAGCAAGTCAGGATTCAGCAGAAACTTAAACCTGAAAGCAGCAGCCTCTGTGCCCAAGCAAGGCCATGTTTTTCCCTCCTAAAATCCTCCAGTTAATCAAAACAATCCCAGACACAACTTCTAAAATACATGCACCAAACCTACAATCCAACCTGAACTAGAAGTCAAACCCTTCCAAGCTACTGCATGCATTAAAACTTGAAGGCAAAGCAAACTCCAGTGGCCTCTTTCCTTCTGTTCCCCGTCTCAGGAGCGGGTCTGTGCTGTGTAGGAGTTTCCTTGTGTCCTTTAGGATATGTCTGTATTTACAGGGGTTTCTTGCTGTTGCTTTCCTGGGCCTGTCCCTCCCTTTCAGGTGGTTCACTGGAGGATCTGTTCCTGCAGCTGGGCCAGGGATCTGCCTGAAAGGAGTCAGCTCCCCTGGCTCCACAACTCCCGTTATTTCCATGATCCCGCGCTGTGGGATCAGAGAAGGCCCTTTGCTTTGCATGAAACTCCAGCACACCTTTCCTACCAGCTGTTTTGAAGGCTCAGATTAAATTCTCAACACATTTTCTCCCTGTTCCCACGATAAACCTCTCCATTCCCTAGCTGGAAGAGACCACGTCAGAGCAGCAATTAAAGGAAGACAGGGGAAACAGAACAAGAACGGCCAGATGGTTTTGGAGATAAACTTCTTAAAACCACAGCCTTGATGGGAAGAGATCTGTACTCGCCTCTGTCCCACCAGCATTCCCAGAGCTCTGGAAATGCACCAGGACTGGCCAGTAAGGGTGGCTGGGGCCGGTGCCCAAGTGTCAGTGGGTGTTTCTCAGGGCACACGAGACACTTACAAGCAACACATGGTCCAGCACAGCCCCTGCCAGGATGCTGGGCAGCAACAGGCTTGAGAGCTCCCCAGCAAGAGGTTTGTTGTACACACTCAGTGCCATGCAGAATGGGAGTCCATAAACAGCAAAATCAAACAGAAACAATCAAACTTCAGCCTTTCCCAGCCTCTCCTGGGAACGCTGCTTCCTGTGAAGGGCTGTGAGAGGGTGGTGCACACCCACCTCCCCCAGCTCTGCTTCCTCTCCACGCGTGAATTCCTGTGGGGAATTACATAATAGCACAAAACTTGGACTGCCCCGTGTCCCTGGAGACATCCAGCTTGTTTTTGTCCCGCACCAGGATGGCTTCGTTGCCGTACTGCGAGTACCACATGCTCCTGCTGCGGCTCAGGTAGGTGTTGGGGGGAGCTGACTCCAGTTTCTGCTGCTGCTGCTGCCAGATGAGCAGAGAGGTGTCCCTGTACCTCAGGCGGGCGTAGCCCTCGGACAAGGCTTTCTCGGGCAGGGGAACCCTCCCGTTCATCACCGTGTCACTCATCTGCCCGAGGAGAGCTCCACCAACAGGAGCCCCTTCCCAACAATTCCGAAATAAACCCCGCTGGGTCTGTCCAGGTCGATGGCTGCTGCTCGGAGCTCAAGGGAGAACATCCCAGGGGACAGCTCTGGGGATCCACGAGCTGCTGGCACCACTCAGGACAGGGAGCAGGGCCCTAAAATCACAGCAGGCAGCTTGGCCTTGCTTAAACACCACGGCAGGACTTTTGAGAGCTTATCCAGCGGTGCTACTGCTGCGTGCTCCAGGCTGGCAAGGGCCCACACGTGCCGTTTGTTGACAGCGCATGAAGCATCTCCACGGCTGCGAGCGGCGGATCTGCGGCCAGGCAGGACAGGCTGAGCGGGTCTGGAGGAGCCCAATTCCCTGGAGAAGGGAGCCAGAAGGCGTGGGGAGGTCAGAGGCCGGAGTTCAGCGGTGCCCAGGCCCGTGCATGGCCTCGGCCGGGAGCCCGGCACGTCACATCCAGGGATGCAGGAGAAGATGCTGCTCGGCCCTGCTGGTGGTACCCGAGCGGGGTGGGGGGCCCGGCACCTCCCGGCGGCACCCGCGGGGCACGGCAGGGTCACCCCAGGGGCTGGCAGCGGGGATCCCCGCCCTGCCCGTCCCCCTTTCCGTGTCCCCCCATCCCGCCCGCCCCCCGACCCTTCCAGCGGCACCGCGCACCCTCCGCGGCCCCCGCGCCTGTCCCGCGACCCCCGGGCCCGTCCTCCCCGAGCGGGGATCCCGCACCGCCCTTCCCACGCCTCCCCCCGAGGTTCCCCTGACCCCCCGCTCGCTGCCCCAGCCCCACCGTGCTGCGAGCCCGGCCCGGCCCGGCCCGGCTCCGCTGGGCTCGGCGGAGCGGCCGCGGAGGCTCCGCCCGCCGTGATGCGCCCGGGAGGAGCCACGGCCGGGGCGGGGGCACCGGGGAGGGCGGCAACGACGGGCCCAGGGCATGGGAGAGATCGGGTGGGTGCGTGGGGATGGCAGGGGGACACCCCCAGCGGGGTGTGGGGGTCCGGGGGGGCACCTCCAGTGGGGTGTGGGGGTCCGGGGATGGCTGGGGGGCTCCCCGAGGTGGATGTGTGGGTCCGGGGATGGCTGGGGGGCTCCCCAAGGTGGATGTGTGGGTCCGGGGATGGCAGTGGGGCTCCCCGAGGTGGATGTGTGGGTCCGGGGATGGCAGGGGGGCTCCCCGAGGTGGATGTGTGGGTCCGGGGATGGGTGGGGGATACCCCGGGGTGGATGTGTGGGTCCGGAGATGGCAGTGGGTACCCCGAGGTGGATGTGTGGGTCCGGGGATGGGTGGGGGATACCCCGGGGTGGATGTGTGGGTCCGGGGATGGCAGGGGGGCTCCCCGGGGTGGATGTGTGGGTCCGGGGATGGCAGGGGATACCCCGGGGTGGATGTGTGGGTCCGGGGGTGGCAGGGGGGTGTCCCGGGGTGGATGTGTGGGTCCGGGGATGGCAGGGGGATACCCCGAGGTGGATGTGTGGGTCCGGGGGTGGCAGTGAAGCCCAGCGGGTGCGAGGGTGCTGTCACCCAGCATGTCACACATGCGCGGTGTTTTAAAGGGACGCCCAGTCCAGCGTGTGCTGAGCCCATACTGGGAGCACTGGGAGCACTGGGGCTGGACTGGGGGGTCCTCCCAGGTCTGTCCTTTGGGAGAGGGGCTCTCCCGGCTGCCGCAGGCTGGCATTTCCAGCCCACTCTCCTTTCTGCTGGGTGACACCGGGGCAGCCGCGTGTGCTGGGATGGGCCGGGCACCCTTTGTACCCCTTTGTGCTCCCATGACCGCGCACCCGTGGGGTCAGGACAGGCAGGGGACACCCCTGTGTGCTGCCAGCCTCATGCCACCATCAGCGGGGGGGTCTGAGCAGCCCCTCCGTGACCTCCGCCCATCACCGCTGTTTGCCCCGGCGCCGCTCCTTATCCCGCCTGTCCCCTGGCCAGCACAGAATTTGAAGAGAGCTGCAGGGTTTATTCTTTTCCTGATGATGCTAAATTTAAGCTCTCAATCTTCTTATCTCCTGTGAAGGCAGCGCCATCTAATCTCCTGCGAAGGACCCGATGCATTTATCCGAGCAGAGCTACTCCAGGCGCTGCTCCCCTTCTTCACGGACACAAACAAGAGGCTGTGGTTTGCTTCCGTCACAGGGAAGGCATGCTGCAATTCCCGGTTCCCAGGAGATTTAGGCCAAACACAAAGAAGCTGGAAGAAGAAAAAAAAAAAAAAAAAAAGACCACACTACTACACTATTAAAATGTTTATTATCAGAAATATCCTGACTCTGCTGCTTAATCTGCTTCCTGCTATTCCTGCTAGCCCTGACCCACTCGTGGAAGCTGCAGAACAAAGTGCAAAATCCTTTAGTGGACAAGATTTAAGTGTTTCAAGGCTCTCTTGGCCTTGTCTGTAAAATTCCTGGCTCTGTTATCACCCAACAGAAGCTGGTAAGGGGGGTGGGTGCCCTGCTGAGAGGGGCCAGGAGAAGGATTGGAACCTGCCAAGCTCCAACTGCTCTGACCCCTCCACTCCACCCATTCCTGTGAGTCCCTTGAGCCAGGACCCTTCCCAAATAAACCATGGAGGCAGCAGCAGTGGAAGGGATGAGGTGAAATCCAGCTGCTTCTCGGTCAATGGTTTGTTCCTCCCCACCTTCCTCCGAGGAAATCAATCTCTGCTTTGCTGTCCCCGAGCTGCCTCAGGCCATTCCTCTGCTGTGCCATGGCCACAGTGAGGGGCTGGCCTGGGTGCTTTCCTCCTTGCCGAGCTCCTGGGGCTGTGAACACTCCGGATCTCTCTGATTTTTATGGGAAACCTGTTGGGGTGGAGCCCGGTGGAGGATGATTAATTAGTGAGGGTGTCCCAGCAGCGCAGTGGTGGCACTGGGAGCTGTTAATAGGTGTTTGCTGGCATTCAGTACAGCTGGGGCATCCCAAAATGAGACTCTTCCCCAGGGAAATGCCCGGGGAAGTGCCAGCTCCACCTGTTTGCTGCCTGGGCTCAGAATCCTTTACCAGAGCACAAAGAGCACCCGTGGCTGAGTGCTCCCGTTGCTCCAGTGCCAGAGGCGAATCCAGTTCATCCCTTCTGCCTTGCATGGAGCTGTGCCAGGTTAATTTTCCTGCTCCTTTCCACGGTGACAGGCTCCAGGAGGTGTCTCCTGCGGGAAGGGCTGGGACATGGAGCTGTGCTGGCAGCACTGCAGGCCCGTTAGCAGAAGATAATTGCAGAGACTGTGGCAGGGTGCACCTTGTCTGGGCAGGTAGATCAGGTGTGTGATGAGCCAGACAGAGATTATTGTCTGTAGCCAGCAGCTGAACACTTTGGTGGCCCTGTGATTTCCCCCTGGCTGATAATCGAGCAGTGGGTTTGCCAAGCTGGGGCTTGCACGGCTTTCCTAAAATAGTCGGTGAAAGGAGATCACAAAATCTCAGGGCGTGTTGCAAACGGCACGTAGGCTGTGACAGCTGCCATGCCAGCAGCCAGCCCGGCTCCTGCTCTGGGGACCCTGGCTCCAGCTGGAGACACGTCCCCTGGCAGGCAGCACGGCTCCGGACCCGCTGCTGCACGCTTGGAATAATCCAGAAGGTGGCAATGGCAATCCACAGACACTGCCTGGCTGGGAAAAGAGGATTTTCTGGCGGTGTGCTTCTGGTGTTTAAGGGATATTTTCAGGGGGACTGCACTGTGGCTGCTTCTCTGCATGTAGAGAACCCTGGAGTGACACCAAACATTGCAAAAAATGCACCTTTATTGGAAATGCAGCCATGTCCCAGGTATTTTGGGGCTGATTGTAAGGTATGGTGTCTTCATACATGTTAGTGCATTTCCTTCCTTCCTTCCTTCCTTCCTTCCTTCCTTCCTTCCTTCCTTCCTTCCTTCCTTCCTTCCTTCCTTCCTTCCTTCCTTCCTTCCTTCCTTCCTTCCTTCCTTCCTTCCTTCCTTCCTTCCTTCCTTCCTTCCTTCCTTCCTTCCTTCCTTCCTTCCTTCCTTCCTTCCTTCCTTCCTTCCTTCCTTCCTTCCTTCCTTCCTTCCTTCCTTCCTTCCTTCCTTCCTTCCTCCCTTCCTCCCTTCCTCCCTTCCTCCCTTCCTCCCTTCCTCCCTTCCTCCCTCCCTCCCTCCCTCCCTCCCTCCCGGATGTCCCCAGCCAGCTTTGGGACGTTCCAGACCTGTCACCCCTTCACCACCCAGGTCCCCCTCATTCCCTGCAGGCTGGGACCCGAGCTCTGGGTGCTGCCTGCGGGGCTCCCTGTCTGCACACGCTGACACATCTGGGGGTGAGAAAGCTCCGTGTTCCCTCTGCCAGCATCTTCCCAGTGCATCCAGCCCCCTCTCGGGCTCATCCCGGCGGGGAAATGAAACAAAAGCACACGGAGCGGAGTCTGCGAGCCGAGAGAAGCTCCACGCCGGGTCCCCAGCAGAGGGTGGTGTCAGCCTGTGTCCTGCCTGGCATTCCCTGGCATTCCCTGGCATTCCCTGGCATTCCCTGGGTGCCTGGCATTCCCTGGCTGGCATTCCCATCAGTGCCAAGAGGCAGGAGAGGGGAGCACCAGCTCCAGCACAAAATCCAACCTCTTTCATTTATTCAAGCTCCCTTTTAGCTTTAGGTCCACCTTGAAAACAGCATCTGGGTCCTCTCCACGCTCCCCATCCTCTTGCAGGACAGTTTGTACAACCTGGAACTCACAGCTCGCCAGCGTGTGCTGGATTGAAGCTCCTCCCGAGGCTGGCTGCGCAGGTTTTGGTTGTTTTTATTTCCCCTGCTCTCAGGAACAGCTCTGCCATCATCATCCCTTCGGCTCGCTGCAGAGGGAGGCGAGGAGCGCACCCGCTCCAACACCTCCCACGCAGAGCCGGGCTCTGCAGCTGCAGGGATTGTTCCCAAGTGTCCAGGGGCCAAGAACGCTTTTTATTACTCAGTAAAAAAGCTCGGCTGTGGCTCGCAGGTTTAATTATGCACATATAATAAACTCCTCTGTTGTCATCTATCTACAGACCTGACCTCACAGGGCAGGCCGGTACTGAGTCAACCAAAATTATCCCTGGCACGACTCCACTGCCTTCAGTAGCCTTGTGATTCCTGCCCATGGGTGCTGTCGGAGGGCAGGAACGCTTCGACGAGAACTAAAAGATCAAGAAAATCATTCTGAGAAAGCAGCTCCTCAGGGTATGGGGAGTGTGGGCTGAGATGTGAATCCTCCCAGGGCAGGGCGCAGCTGCCCTGATGGTGAGACCGGAGCGTGTGGATGCTGCTCCCTCTTGGATCGCACTGTTCGTACCCTGCCCTGGCCCGGGGGCACAGCCGGGAGCTGCGGACTCCCAGCACCTCGGGATGAAAGCATTTCTTCTTTTAAACCCCCCACAAACTATCCTTGGAATATTAAACAATTGTTTTCTTCGCAGAGATCCTCCCGGCTAGATTGAAAATGAAGGATCATGGCTGTAGAGCTGCTCTTTCTCCTTTATCTCCGCTTGGCTCCATTTGGAAGAGATTAGTGTTGCATTTGTTTGACATCCAGGTTAATAGCTTCCCTTCGTCCCAGTCCCGGCTTCCGCTTTTGGCTATCTGGAAAGCCGGGATGGAAATTAATGGGCAAACTCTGGGGAGAGGATCTCGGAAGAAAACTCGGAACAGATTTAAAAAGAGGCTGCTCTAAGCCGCGCTGATTTGGAAGGAAGCCACCGGTGAAAATTAGAGATTTTTCAAGAGTTTGCTGCCAAGGAGTTAATGCCTGAGAGTCGAGGTTTTTAATAAATACACTGGTAATTAATTATAGGAGTTGTCCTCCCGTTTGAAAGTCAAGGAACACGATCGCTTGTTTGGGTTAAACATCTCGGCTGCAGCATTTGCAGCCCAAACACGGGATGCCGAGTGGGAGCGAGCGCTCAGACAAAGCGGGGTCTGTGTGTGCGGTGCCGGGGGAGGCGGAGGAGCCCCGGCACCGCTCCTGCCGCTGTCCCCGGGGCTGGGGACACCGGGGGGACCCTGCCCAGGGCACCCGCTCTGCCAGCCGGGACAGCGAAACATCAGCGGGGCTCTGGGCGGCTCTCCCGGAACAGGGAGAGGAGCGGCAGAGGAGGGAGGGAGCGAGGGATATGACAAGGGAGGGAGGGAGGGGGCGGTGGGGGAGGAAGGAAAAAAATAATAATAAAACCGGGAAAAATAAAAAAAACAAAAACGGGAGGCGGAAAGAGGAAAAAAATATTGGAGGAAAAGGAAAAAAAAACGGTGGGGAGAAAGTAAAAAATATTGGGGAAAAAGAAGCGGGCTCCGAGGCAGAGCGCTGAGAAGCGCCCCCCGCCCCCGCTCCCGCAGACAAAGGGGCAGCGGGGCGGGCCGGGGGCGGGCCGGGGGCTGCTCCACTGCCCGGGGCGGGGAGAAAACTCGCACCCACCGCGGCTCCCCGCCTCGGCCCCGCAGCTGGGGTCTCCCAGCGCTGCAAGTTTCCACAGGGCACCGCGGCGGAATTGCGCGGGGAGCGGCCCCGCCGTCCGTCCGTCCGTCTGTCCGTCCGTCCGTCCGTCCGCCGCTTTGTTCCCGGAGGATGCGGCGCGCCTAACCCCGGCCCAGGCGGTGGGGCCGCGGCGGGGGCAGGGGCAGCCCTCCGCCGGAAAACTCCGCGCCGCCCTCCTTCCTCCTCCTCCTCCTCCTCTTCCTCCTCCTCCTCCTCCTCCTCCCGCTCGCAGCCCCGGCGCGGAGCGATGCTCTCGGGGGCGGCGATGGAGCGGGGCGGCAGCGCGGAGAGCACGGCGGCCCCTCGGGCTGCCCGCGGCCCCTGAGCGCCGGCAGGAGGAAGAGGAAGGCCGGGGCAGCGAGCAGAGCGCGGCCATGGAGGAGTGGAGGCAGTGCGGCCGCTGGCTGATCGACTGCAAAGTTTTGCCCCCGAACCACCGGGTGGTCTGGCCCTCGGCCGTGGTCTTCGACCTGGCGCAGGCGCTGCGGGACGGGGTGCTGCTGTGCCAGCTGCTCCACAACCTGTCCCCCGGCTCCATCGACCTCAAGGACATCAACTTCAGGCCGCAGATGTCCCAGGTAGGACGGGAGCGATGGATGGAGGGGTGGGGAACCCCCAGGAGCGCCTGGATGCGGCCGTGGCTCTGGCACAAGTTGGTGGGATGGGAGAATGGGATGGGGTGAGATGGACACCGCCTGTCTCCCACCCTCAGCCGCTCCCTGCCTTTATCCCCCCGGTTCTCGCCGCTCCAGCGCCGGGGGAGCCGCTCGGGAAAGGCTCCGGGGCGGGGAGAGAACACCCCGGGAAGGAGGGGAACATCCCCCTCGTGTTTACAGTCATGGCGAAACAAAAGCAAATAACAGGGCTAAGAGGAGGAGATGGGATTATTGGGGGTTTTCATGGAGGCGCTGCTTCGTCTGAGATGTGCGGGAGGAGCGGGCGCCGGGACGAAACTTTGGCTGGGAAGACTCAAAGCAAAATAAATGAATAAATTTATGAAAACACACGAACCTCCGGGGCTCTGCCAGCCTGCCCCAAAAGCGGCCGGGCAGGGAGCGAGGCCAGGGCAGTGTCCGAGCCCCGGTGCCGCATCTGCGGGCCGGGAGGTGATGGAGCCGCAGGTTGGGGACTCCAATTGCAGCCGGCTCCCCTTGCCTTGTCCTCTGGGACATCGTGGCTCTGCTACTTGGCTACTCTAAAAGGCCTCCATCCCTGGAAGTGCTTCCAGTTCCTGGTTGGTTTGGTGGAAGGACGCTTAAACAAACGGAAAAGAACAACAAAAAAAAAAGAAGTAAAATCAGCTCAGGTTGTTTTGGGTCTAAGAGCTCCGCTGGTGTTTTTGCAAGCTGAGCTGCAGGTATTTGCATGGGAATCGGGAAGTGAAATCGATTAGAATCAAACGAAATGGGGGTTTGTGTCCTGCCCGCCGGCAGCCCCTGTGTCGACAAGTTCATTTCAGAGCGTCGGTTTTTATTTTAGAACAACAGGTTCTAGTGGTGGAATCAAAAGGAAACTTTCTGCGTTTAACTCCGCTGAAGCCTTCAAGGATAAATAACCCCCACTGCCCACACGAGCTCTGTTTCTGTGCTGAGAGAGCAAATCCCTCTCCCTTTTTTTCCGCTGGAGTTTCCTTCCAAGGCAGTTTTTTTCCCCGGCTGTTTGTCCCCTTCACCCAGCAGGACACAACCGCGTGTGCTGGGGTGGCTGCTGTGCTTGAGGACAGCCAGGAGCTCCCAAATTTGGAGCCCCTCTTTGGGGAGCAAAGGGAGCTTTGCTGTGAGGATGTCCTTGATCCTGGCAAAGCACCGGGATGGGAATTCCCGTGGTGAAACCAGCCCAGAGTAAATAAAAACACGTCCTGATGCCCCTTTCCAGGCTGGAATAATGCTGTGAGATTTCCTCTTGGCTTTCCAGGCTGTGAACTGATCAAACTGTTTTCTGCTCAGGTTGGTGTTTCCAAATACAAACTGCCTTGCAGGAGCTGTGGATGAGGAGGGCTGGAGCTTTCCTAGAATGTGCTGAGGATGGTGCACTGGGATTTGGGTTTTGTTTTTTTTTTAAGGAAATTCTGTAATCCTACAGAGCTAATTTTGGTGCTGTAGTTGTCCTGTGGGCAGCTCAGAATGGGATTAAAGATGTGGCACTTGGGGATGTGGTTTAGTGGCAGATTTAGCAGTACTGGGTTATTGGTTGGACTTGATCTTAGAGGGCTTTTCCAACCTAAACTCTGGTTCTGTGGGAGCTGTGATCCAGGGAGGATGCCAGGGTGGTTTAGAGAGGAGGCTCTTGCTGTCCTTGCTGGTGTTTGCTGGTCAGAGAGGAGAGTTTACAGCCCTGCTGTCTTTAATAAAATTGCTTTCTGCTTATCCCACCTGGCTGCTTTCACAGGCTTTAGGGGATGTGTGAGGGGACTGATTGCCATGGGTTTGGTGGCACTCTCTGAAAATCAGCTCTGGGGAGAGGGGGGACCAGCAGGGAGCTGAGCCCACAGGAGCTGCAGAGCATCACCTGGTATGGGAGTGGATGCTCTGGTGAGGCTCAGCTGCTGCCTCAGCCAGGATGGGGCCCAAACCACTCTGGAGCCAGCCTTCATATTTGATGTGCTCTTTTGGTCATTCCTGGGTTTGGGAATTTGGCTTCTTCCCAAATTCTGCTGTGCTGGCAGCCTGGGGAGGTGATGGGGAGGAAGGGGCTGAGCCCAACCCCAGAAGGGACAAACACCCCTGGGATGCCCCAGCCCTGCTGTGGCTCTGGGGGAGCAGTTCAGTGTCTCTAGGCCAAACTTCAGAGGAATAATGTAGGAATCCATCCAGCCAGCTGTGATGTGCTCAGACATGGGGCAGGGATGCACGAGGAACTTCAGAGGTTGTTTTTGATGATAAATTCACATTTTGCCTGGCTGGCTGGACTGGCTAACCAGCTGTCTGCCTCACTGGAGAGCTCATGTTGTTATTAATCAGGTGAAATGCCAGGGGACAAGACACTTGTGCTAGACTTGAGACACCCAGTAACGCTCTGCCATCCACCTTTCCTGCTGAATTAAGTGGGGCTGTGCAGGTGTGTAATAAGGAACAGATTTTTGCCCAAGGTGAGCAGCATTTCAAAGGCCAGAGGTGAAATCACATCTCTGCAGAGAAACACTTGAAGATCCAGGCACTCGTGTTATTTTTTTAATCCCTTTCCATGCTGATTTGTTTTTCCTTGCAGCTGTTGGAGGTGTGCTGCAAGGTTGGAGTGTTGGCAGCCCAGGGAGGTTGCAGGGATTGATGCTCCTGCTGTGCAGAGATGGACTGGCGTCCCTGTCCTCCTAAAAGCTCCCCCAACCTCATAAAACCTCCCTGTGTTTGTTCAGCAGAGACACCAGACTGGCCTTGCAACAGTAGTTTAATACATGATGCTTAATTAAATAAATGAGGCAAATCACCCCATTAGGTTGGGGTCTGAATTTTGCTTTATTTTCATGTTCAGTTCCAGAGACCCAAATCTGGTGTTTGGTGGTGCCTGGGAGGATGGGATGACCCAAAGAACTTCCAGAGTGGCCAACAAAATAAACAGGAAAAACAATCTTGAATCCCAGCTCTCTTCTGAGAGCTGCTGGATGTGAGTTTTGATGAGCCTGGAGTAAAACTTCATTTCTGCTCATTGCTTTTGCTGCTGAGGCTTTTTCTGGAGGGCTGAGAAGTGGCATGAGGGTGATTGCCCTCGGTGTTTGTTGATCATGATGTCTGTTTCTGTGACTGGATTTCTGGGGGTGTCATTCAGGGGGATTTTCCAGCCAGCTGGGAGAGTGGGGTGCAAAGGACATTTGAATTTGCAAATGGGAGCAGAGGAGGAGCCCTCAGGTTCATTCCCTGAGCCATCCCCAGAACCCCACTATTCTCCCCATTCCCCTTCCTACCTCCAGTCCTCTGTCACTGTGTGCTACAGCTGCTCTCGTGAGTGAGATTGAGATCTTTAAACTTTGCATTTTCATCAATAATCAGGTTTGAATCGTAATTTTGTTAACTCTCTGGTCAAATACAAATTAAATTACTCTTCACTCATGTTTCAGCATAAAAAACATAAGTGCAATAAAACACCTGCCTGTTTGGGTGAAGCTGATATTTGGTGCTGTGAGTTTTGTGAGGTTTTCTTTTTTTTTTTTTTTTTTTTTGCATTTGTCTTAGATAAAATTAATCCTTCCTGACAGGGCCTTGGATGTGTTTGGAGGTTTCTGGGGAAGGCTGCTGCAGGCTGCTCCCTCTCAGGAGCAGAGACCTCGTGGGGGCTGCATCAGCTGTACCAGGCACCTTTGTAAGTGTGGGATTGATCAGGGATTATCCAGGAAAATGGGGGGGATCTGGGAGTTCCTTGCACTGTCCCTCCTCTGCTGGCTGAGCTCAGCTTTGTGGTGATGCTGTGAAGGGTATTTCTGCTCCCAGTCTCTGCAGCTGAAGGAAAATGGGTTAATTCAAGGGAGAACCACTGAGAAAGAAGCAATAACCATCCCAAACCCTGCCCCACTGCTCTGTCCTGGCTGTCTGAGCACCTGCTGCAATCTCTGTGGATTAAGAGAGGTGGAAATTGGTGCCTCTCACCCCTCCTCAAAGGCTAGTCTGGACACTGCCAAAAATCTTCATTTTCCCTGCTCCAGAACCTCCTGGACTCTGGAGATGAAGCAGCCACAGAGTGAACGTGTTGCTGCATGCACAGACTTGCAGTTAGCAGTAATGGCCAGCTCATTAAGGATTCTTATTTTGAAGCATATTGACATCTCTCCAGAGGGAATCCACCCCGCCCTGCAGCGCCTGGAGGTTTGATTTGGGCCCTGGAGGCTGATGAGAGGCAGCAAATGGAATTGGAGTGATGGCTGGGCTGCCCACTGCTCTGCTCTGCTCTTATTAAGGAGCCAGGCAGACAAGTGAACCTGACTGCCAGGATTGATGGCTGCGATGCCCCACACCTGACTGAGCTGTCACATGGCTCCATCCTGTTGTTTTTTCTTCATTTGCCATCCAAATCCTGTTTATTGATGATGTAGGTGCTGCTTTGCTGTGACAACTGGGAGCAGCTGGCTTGGAGCCTTCCCCAGGTACAGGGGAGATGGAGGCAGGCCTAGACAATTTGGTGCAGGTAATTATTCACAAGGCTTTGGGGTTTTTAACATGCCACTTGAAGGCTTTATAGCTGCAGTGCTTGTAATTACTTCCATATGTCATGATATATGTTAGAAATAATTCAGTATTATCAGAGCTGCCTAGCTGGGTGGGTTTTTTGAACAAGGTCTGTGTAGCCACTCTGATTTGCCCTGCTCAGGTCCTCTGGCTTTTTATTTACTCTGTGCTTTTTGAAACTGAGTTCTGTTCCAAAAAGGCTGTAAAAAATGGCCTTGTTACATATCCCTGTTTACTGTGTCTCACTGACTTCCCGTTTGGATGTGCTGAGCCTCTCAAAGGGAAGAAAGGTGCTCTGTGTGTCCTGCCAGGCTCATGAGCTCCCTGCAAAACAGGAGCTGCTCCCACTCTTCCTGCCCAGCCCCGCTCTGCTCGCCAAGCAGAGCCCTAAAACCTCGTGTCAGCAGAGGGGGGACCCTCTCTGTGGCTGCCTGAGCTTGAAGGATCCAACTGAACCTGCAGCTGAAGGCTCATAAATATTCTGCTGGGCCAGGAGAAGCTGAAGAGTGTTGGATGGATGCTGTGGGCTGTGCCAAGCAGCCTGAAAAGCAGTGAAAACTTTTTTTCATTCTTCCCCATGCTGTGGAATGACTGATGAGAGCTGAATACCTGCATTAAACACCTACCAGCAACATGAATGAATAGATGCCTTTAAAAACACAAAGCCAAAAAAAAAAAATATAAATAAATAAATAAAAAGAAATTTGGTCATTTTTCAAGCTGGGACTGGGCTTGGAAGCTGCCTGCTCTCCCAGCAGCCTGTTGATGAGCTGGAAGAAATGCCCCCCCCCCCCCCCCCCCAGGCCCTCCCCCCCCCCCCCCCCCCCCCCCCCCCCCCTCCATCCTGCCCGGTGGTGATCGGGGTGCTGTGCCAGGAGCAGGGGGTGCCTCGGGGCTGGGTCCCTCCAGACAGGAACAGGAGGATTTTTGGATTTTTGGCAGTGGCACTGCTCAGCTGCTGTGTCTGGGTCTGAGCAGGGCTCTTGGGTGAGGAATTAGGGAAATTAGGGAATTTGGGGTGGATTGTGTGGGAGGGCTGAGCATCCCCAGCTCAGCCTGGTGGGATGGGACCCACCACCCCAACCTGTGGGAGCCCCAGATCCTTTTCCTTCAGCTCATCTGGAGCCAGAAGGGACCTGATTTTTGGCAGGGACAGAAGTGTTGCTTCAGACTGACCCGAGGGCAAATTTTTGATCAGTTTCTTTGTTGTTTCTTAAAGAGACAAAACCTTTTCCCAGCACTGGAGCTGTTTTCCCTTCTCCACTTGACTCCCTCGAGCTGTGATGAGAAATGGATCAGATGTGCTCATCACAAAAATCCCAAGCTGGGGCTTTTTGGGCCAGAGCTGTGCTGGGAGGATCAGGGTCCCATTGATTTAGGGTGCAGTGTGAATGGGTGGGTGCAGGGCTCTGGGGTGCCCGTTTTGGGTTGGAGAGGATTGATTTGGGGATGGTGGAGGCTGGGAAATGCAGCAAAGCTGGGAAATGCAGTGAGCTTGGCCACACCTCTGGGAACTGAAGACTCTCTCTGCTTTGATTTTTAAAGCATGGATCCACCTTCTTTGAGCTGTGCAGCACTTTTAAAATAAATTTTTACTTCCTCTCACCACTCTCAGCATCAGTTTGCTCCTTTGGACTCCTGGTGATCTTAAAACAATCTTGTGGCTGCTCCTCTAGAGCAGCTTCTCAGAGCTCTGCTCCCTCCCCAGGGTGTGCTCTGTGCCCAGCAGGGTCACTCTGTCCTGTCAATGTCCATCTGTCTGCCCAGCTGGCCCTGCAGCATCCTCACACCCCTGGGACTCCTGGCCCTGCAGTGTCACCCCCGGCTCTCTCGGGTCAGGATGAGCTCCAGGGATGGAATTTGGGCTCAGGTCACCCTTGTGTCCCCCAGGTTCACCTGCTGGTTCTAAAAGTGTCCTGCTGATTGTAAATCTCAATGCTCCTTTCACAGGAGGGGAAGGACCTTCCTTCTCAGGGTAACTCCATCACAGGCTGCCTTTGGCAACTTCAAGCTCAGCGTTGATGAAATTACTTTTGTATCTCCCCGTCAAAAAAAGCGCCTGGAGAAAAGTCTGTTTCTAATAAAAGTGACTTTTCCTCCCTGCTTTGTGTTTTCTTTGGTTGTAGCTCAGGGCTGCAACTCTGGTGCAACCATTCTCTGCCCTCCAGCCCCTGGAGCCTCGCAGCTGTCCAGGGATGGACAGGAGGGCTGGGTTCTCCTTCCTGCTTGCTGCAGCTTGTGAGCAGAGCACAGAATTTTGTTTATAACCAACCTGTGCTGCTCTCCAGGTGTCTCAGACCTGGGGTTTGTGACTTTGCAGATGCTGAGCCCTATGAAGTGATTTTTCCCTGTACATTTAGTGCTTCTGGGAGTGTTTGTCTGGGATCCTGGACTAGCCCAGCCCTGGACTCTAATCTGTGTTAAGGTTTAGCTAAGATGCCCTAACCTGAAAGGCTTTTTTAGGGTTTCTGTCTGTGATGGGTGTTTGGACTGAGTGCCCTCCTCCTGTCTCAGAGGGTGTCTGTGCTCTACCCAAAGCCACAAGGGCTCCACTGTAGAAGGGACTGTAAAAACAACAGGTGCAGATGAATCAGTTTGCTGCTCTGAAACAAGATCACTTTTCCTCAGGAAGGTTGCTGCAGAGCAGGAGTTTGGCCATCAGCTCTCCCAGCCTTGGATCACAAGTCCTGCACAGCAAATTTCTGGGCACCTCTTTGGATCTTTTTGGATCCCTTTTGTGGAGTCCCCAGGCTGGCAGAGCTGCCAGCCCTTCCTGGCCCAGGACAAAGGATGTGCCTGCCCCTTGTCCCTGCTCTGAGCAGGGAATGTGGAATCTGTTCCTGTTTTGTAATCCCTGTCTGGACAGCCGGGATTCAGCTGGAGGATCCTCCTCTGCCTCCTTGGAAAGCCACCAGCCTGACTCACATCCTAACTTGTTCCTCCTGGATCCCGTCAACTCTGCACTCAGCGGCCTCGGTGGCATTGCCCGTGGTACAGAGCCACCAATAAATCAGATTTTATTCACTGTGCTGCCTCTGGGCTTCTCAGGATTGGATTTTCCAGGTTTGCTGGGTGTTGGAAGCATCCCCCATGTCCCACAGTGTCCTCTCCCAGCCCATGCTCTGGGTGCTGGAGCTGCTTTGGCACAGGGAGATGCTGCCAGCTGCCTTTGGGTGTGCTGGGATGAGTGGGGATGTTGGGAGGTGTTTGTGCCTCTCTGGGCTGTCCTTGGTGCTCCACCAGGGACCACGAGCCTGTGCCTGCCCCACTGGGCCTTGCTTTGCCCCCCAAACCACCTGGATTTGGTAAATGAGGAGAGGGGGGAGGTTAAAAGGTTCCCACAGAGGAAATTTGCTTTTTCTCTTCCAGCATTTGCCTTAACGCTGATGGAGGGGGGAGTAAATTGGCTCTTTTGTAGCATTCATATCTTTTGTTGTGTTTTATAGTGGTTTACAGCTAAATGGAACATCTGGTATTTGAAGGGGGCCGAGGAGGGAACAGAGGAGGGAACAGAGGAGGTTTGTGGTGGGGAAGGGGAGGAGTGGGAGGAGTGATTTGTGTTCAGCACCACAAACACTGAATTATCTGTGAAATCCACGGAACCCGGGGGCACTCAGCGCCTGGAAAACAAATGTACAGCGAGGCTGGGAGCAGGGCACTCCCTGTGCTCCATGGAAAAGCTGTGGCAGCTCCTGCATCCCTGCAGCAAAACCCCATGGCAGGACCTGGCACCACAGGGAGATGTTTTCCCTGCTTTTGCTTCCCAGGATGAGCTGTTTGGCTCCTTTGGGTTTCTCAGAACTTGGAATGATCACGGAGCACTCAGGTTCGTGCAGGAATCAGGTTTTTCCTAAAGAAGAGCCTTGCCCCTGAGAGGTTGGGCTTTGTGGCAGAAGCAATGAGAATGTGAGAGATGTCTGTGATAATATAAATGTAAATGTAAATATAAATATAAATATAAAATAAATATAAATATAAATATAAATATAAATACAATTATAAATATAAATACAAATACAAATATAAATATAAATATATATTATAAATATTATAAATATTATAAATATTATAAATATAAATGTAAATGTAAGTATAAATGTAAATATAAATATACATATGCATATAAATGTAAATATACATATAAATGTAAGTATAAATGTAAATATAAATACAAATACAAATATATATGTTTTATATATAAAATACAGGGTAGAGATAGATGTGTAAAATATAGAAGTATAAAATGTAAATAAAATTGTATTTCTTTAAGAGCTGGAGTGTGTTAAAGCCTGGAAATCCCAGGCTGAGTGGCATGGCCCCCGGACAGGAAATGTGCACAGCGTTGGAACAGGCTTGTGTGCACATCGAGACCCTTTGTGTTTATGGGAAGCACTTTCTCATGTGAGTGATCTTCCAAGAAAATCACTGGTGAGCCTTGGAGAGGGGAGGAGACACAATAAGAAAAAAAAAAAAGAAAAAAAAGGAGACATTTCCTCCCATAGCTGTGGGAGAATTGTGGCTTTAAACAGAAAATAAACCAGAAAATTTCCTAATAAACCCAGCAGAAGAGTTTATGATTTTTATTTTTTTTTTCCCTTTTATAGATCAACTTCTATATCTTTATTTTCCTGCTGCTGCTGCAGGGTGTGGGGCTGTTTCAGTGTGGCTCTGGGCTCAGCCACTGGCTCTGGGTGGCTGAAGTGGCCCTGGGGCTCCCTTTGGTGCCCCTCTGGCAGAGGATGCTCCATCTGCAGGGTGGAAATGGCTTTGTTGTGGTGTTCTGCTGGCTGGGCAGAGCCCAGCTGATGGCAGAGCTCAGGATTTTGGGGACAGGGCGTTATTGTGGTGCTGTGGCAGCTTCCAGCTCTGGGGTGATGCTTTCAGGACCGGCTGGGTGGCTGCTCCTGGGGAGATAAGGGTGTCCCGTAGAAATATTTGAAGTTTTCAAGCTGCAAAATGGATCTAAAAACTTTGTATTGTAAAGGGGTTGGGGGCATGGAGCCAGCCCAGCAGAACCATCCCAAGAGGAAGGCTGGGGGAGTGGGG
>NW_026709197.1:0-22080 GCF_030490865.1 Poecile atricapillus | reverse complement strand
AGGGAAAACACTTGAAAGGCTCAGTTGCCAGGACCTATTGGAAAAGGAAGGGTAGAAACTCTTTCCCTACCTGATGGGTCGCAGGCTGGGCTGTGCTGCTGAGAAGATGAGCAGCTGTTGCTGTGTCCAAGGGGCCTGCAAGCAGCTTCAGGGTGGATTGGAGTGAGGTGAACCATGAGCTCAGGATGGCGTTTCAGGTCCAGGCGAACCAGTGGAACCGTGAGCTTGCGGAGATTAAATCTCTGGATGAGCTCTCTTGATGGTTCCACTGGTGAAGCCCCAACAAGTCCAGAGGTGGCACAGACTTTCTTGGCAGCTGCTGGGGAAGCCTCACTCTCCTGAGCACCTGCACTTCTCTTGGAAGGGCCTGGAGGCAGCTCTGAATCCTCAGGTGAGGCAGCATCGCGCTTCTGGCGCAAGGGAGCTGTGCAGCAGGGAGGGAAGAAGAAAGGAAGTAAAGGGAAGGCTGGGTCACTCCTGGTCCTCAGGTGTGTTTCCCTTGGCAGCAACTGTGCTTTTGTCAGGGAAGACAAAAGCTCACCTCCTCCCAAAACAGGGTGAGAAAGAAAAATATCACCACATGTCTCGGGGGGTTTGATGCCTATAGAACTTCAGTCAAACTTACAAGCTGCTTCCTCAGCTTGAGTTATAAGATATCAATAGAACCTGATAGATCTGTATCACCAGATATCAATAGAACCAGAATCATAACTTCATTTATTCAATTTATCTATTTAACCTGATATAGACGTCTTTCTATGCATTGTAGTGCCTAGTATATGGTTAACTGGTTGCTCAGTACTGGAGAGACGGGAAAAAAAAATTAAAATCTCACCAGGTGGTCAGTTTCAGAGATAGGGAATTATAGTACTAATGAAAAATTAGCAAACGTCAAGCCAATTAGCCACAAGATAAAGAAATTAGACCAGTTAGGACCAGACAGACCAAGGAACACCATAGCTGCAAAGAAGATGCAAAGACGACTTTGGAAGCCTTCCTCAAAGACCCCCAACGACCCCCAAATTGGGGAGGCGCAAGCACAGTGAAAAAGAACTATCTATAGCCAAGAGATTATACTATGTAAATTAATTCCAGAGTGTATAATATACTGTGTATATTAGTTCCATATGTTATAATGACATAGTAACACCAAGCAATAATAACTAAATATACTACAGCAATTGACAAAGGTGGATGAATTAGGAGGAGAAATCCTCCTCACCTCCAGCACTGAAATAAACAACTCTACACACATGGCTCTATGGGGTTTTATTCCCTTTGCAACAACCAGCTCCCTGTCTACTGAGCTCTCCCCTATCCCTTCAACCCTTGGCAGGAGGCAGCTGCCAGAAACCCAGATGCAGCCAGGCACAGCTCCCGGGCCCAGGAGCTCGGGGCGGTCACGGTGAAATCTGCTGTTTCTATAGTGCAGCCAGCCCCCAGCATCGCCCGGCACAGCCGCCACAGCCCGGGCCGGCACTTGGTGGAAGCCGCAGCGGCCGAAGTGGCACAGGAAGCTGCAGAACTTCAGAGCTGCGTGGCTCTGAAAGTGTGTGGGGCTGGCCCCTGGTCGCCGCCCAGGCTGAGCAGCTCCCGCTCGAAGAGGGAGCGGTCGATGACCAGCCCCTGGGCCTCGACCAATACGCCCAAGCCCTCGGCTCACCCGCACTCCCGGAGATCGCCCCGAGCGTCCCAGGGCCGCCCAACGAGCAGCGCCAGCCACGGTGCAGGGCCGGGCCGGCTGCCGGCCGAGCGGGCCAGCGTGTGGCGAGCGCAGGCACGGCGGGACTGTCCCACAGCCCCCGGCAGCCCGGCACAGCTCCCGGGCCCTGCCGGCACAGCAGCCTTGCCCAGCACGGGCAGGGGCCGCTCCTGCCCGGCCGGGCAGCGCCCACGGACAAAGCCCACGCCTCCCTCCGCGCCCGCAGCTCCCACCCCGTCTCACCGGCTCTGGGCGGCTGCCCGGTGGGGAAGGCAGGCAGCGACCCGTCCGTGGAGGGCCCCTGGAGGCGGCTGGGCTGGCGGCTACGCACCTCCAGCCCCGCGGCCAGTCTCTGCCTGTTGGCCCTGGTCCGGCGTTTGATGTGGAGCAGGAGCTCGGGGCGATCGCGGCGGAAGTTTGGGTTCATAAAGTGGAGCAAAGCCCCGGCATCGCCCGGCACAGCTGAGCCAAGCCATGACGGCACCTTTTGGAAGCCGTAAAGGTTGAGCTGGCGCACGAAACTGCCAAAGTGCGTGGCTTTGAAGCAGTCCGAGGCCGCCCCCGCCCCCTGGCCGCCCCCTCCGTGGGCGCCGCCCGGGCTGAGCAGCTCCCGCTCGAAGAGGAAGCGGTCGATGAGCAAGCCCTGGGCCTGGCTGTCCCAGCGCACGGAGCGGACGCGGGGGCTGTTCACCAGGCCCCACAGCTTGGCGGGGAAGGTGCTGGCATTGATTCCGGCGGGCAGCGGCAGCTCCTCCATGGCACCGATCTGTCTCCGACTGTCGCCGCAACGGCCGCGGCGCAACGGCCTGAGGGGGGCGCTGCGTTCGGCCCCGCGCGCGCCTGGCGCGGCCCCGGCGCGGGCCGGACTCGGCGAGGACGAGCGGGGCCTGAGGGGAGATAAGGCCAGGGAAGAGGAGGTGAAAAATGCATGGGGGAAATTATAAATGACATAGGAATTCCACTCATTGACAAAGATTGTTACTGCAATAAATGGAATTGATTGTTGCTAACTAAATTGGAACTGTTATTCCAGTTATTTTTAGAAACAATTGTCAGGAAAATTAATCCACAAACGCCAGAGGTTTATGTCCAAAAAGGAGACAGAGGAGTACTTTTTTCTTTATTCAAATAAAGAGAGAGGCCATGGGGCATTCCCCTGGGGTCTCTCAAATTTTCAAAGGGCTCAGCCTCCTTTTTATCCTAATTCCCGGCCGCTTGTCCCTTCTCTCTTTCCCCACAGGCTGAGGTACTTGACAGGTACAGACTGCCCGGAACACCTGATACCTGCGATACCTTCCCCCCACCCACAATGCATAATCCCTTCTTAATTCTTTACTTTTATGGAATTCATAGTGTTCTTTCAGTGCCTCTTTGATCTTTTAGTGGAATCCATCCCATTGTTTCTGTTGTCTCTCACTGAGAGCTGCTTCTTATCTGTCTCGTTAGGGACTTTTGGATTAGGTTCTTTTTCCCTTTGAACTGAAGATTGACGAGAGGGAGGCAGTTTTCTCTTGTTCGGTCTCAGTTGTTTTTTTTTTTCATATCAGCATTACAAGGTACAAGGAGCTATGTGCACTATGATAGAAAAGGGTAAAATGGCTAACAAAGATCCTCTTTTAAATGGGTAAAAGGTAAAGGTCTTTTTACAGACATGCTCATGAATTTCATGTCATATGCAATTCAGTGTTTCTTTGAATCCTAGAACTAAGTATTAGAAACAAGGGCACACACTCTGTATCTCAGACTCCAACAAGTCCTAAGTTTTGTTCCATACCCACCAATTCACTTTGTCTGCTTCCATTCTACTACTGCTTGCAGTGTTCCATACTTCTGGATCTGTTTAATTTTCAGAGCCTTCCCACTTAATGCACCAAGGGGTATCTGCCATATATTGGAATTTCTGAAGCACGCTCACTGACCATGCACTATCCCAAGCTTCAACCCAATCTTTTCTGTTCTGTCTTTCATACTTCAATTTTGACACTGGAATCTTTTCTTTAATAACCTTTGCTATCTTTTCATAACACTATCCATAATTCCCTAATCTCCCTTTGCTATCTTTTCATAACACTATCCATAATTCCCTAATCTCCCATACCAGCCTAGTTTTGGTTCATCCTTTCCTCCATTTTCATGACAATCCCATAGAGATGAATACTTTGGCTTCACGGCATTTTCAAACACTGTCTTCTTTTGGTACTCGTAATCTATTTGCAATACACAGCTCACATTTTCATTTTTATTCTTTTGTATTTCAGGTAATTTTGATGTTATAATTCCCCAACTTATTGGGTCTCCTGCTGCCTTTGGTATTGGCAGACAGGCAGTTATTTTGCTGGTGTTTTGCATGTTGGCAAAATCTTTAATTAATCCAATCACCACATTTTCTGCCTGGATAGTATTAGAGACTTTTCTCACTTGTGTTTCTGGCTGCACCCCCACATCCCTCTTCATTCTAAAATGAAGAGTTGTCAGCTGATCCTTTTGCATTTCACATCTCAAGGTAACATTGATTCCAACTGATGGCACTAAAGGCCATAAAATAATCACCATTACAGTCACTAGCAACCTAGACATTTGAAACAATCAAACCCGCTTTATCTGCAGCTCTGTTGGCCCTACAGTTTGTACAGTCCACAGTGCAGGGGAAACCTTCTTCACTCTGGTGTAATGTATGCAGGGATCCAGTCCAGCTCCTTTGACTGCTGTCAAGGTAGTTAACAGTACCTGATAGGGTCCATTCCACCTTTCTTTTAATGCTTCTTCCTTCCAGCTTTTACCGTACACTTCATCTCCCGGGGGGATGTCATGAACTGGATTCTCAAGAGTCAGCGGCCTATTCCACACAAGGGTGCTCCAAAGTCGAGCTAGATCTTTTCCAAGAGACAGAACATAATTCTACACCTCTTGCTTCCCTGTAACATGTACATTTGGATTAGGTTGAGGGGATTCCTATGGTTTCCCATACAATATCTCACAAGGACTGACTGACATCCCGCTTCTAGGCTTTATCCGAATCCTCAGCAGTACTATTGGTAAAGCTTGTGGACACTGCAATTTAGCTTCTTGGCATATTTTGCTGATTTGCCTCTTCAAGGTCTGATTCATCCTCTCTACCTATCCACTGGATTGGGGTCTCCATGGTGTATGGAGATCCCAAGCTATTCCCAGCAACCTACTCACCTCTCCCACTACTGTGGCTATGAAATGTGGGCCCTTATCTGATGATATTCCTAGAGGCACCCCAAATCTTGGAATGATTTCTTGCTGTAACCACTTGACTGTCTCCTTTGCTTGATTTGTGCAATAGGGAAGAGCTTCTGGCCATCCTGAAAATGTGTTAACCCTTACCAATAGATATTTGTATCCTCTAGTTCTTGGTAATTCTACAAAATCTACTTGCCAATAATCTGGTTCTACTCTTACCCAAATTCTTCCTAATTGTGCCTGTTGTCTAGCCACTGGATTGTTCTTCAAGCAAGTTTCACATTTTGACATTGCCGATTTTGCCATTGTTAACATCTGTACTGAAATTAAATTTAGTTTGAACAATTTCACCAATGCCTCTGCACCCCAATGACATTCGTTATGTTTAATTTGTAGAACTTCTCTCATTATCAAGGGGGAACCACTACTTGTATCTGTGTAGTCACCTACCACCCTTCTGAATTCTTCTGTGCATTCAGTGAGCATCACAATTTCTCATCCTCTATTGAATATTTTGGTTCTGGATGTAAATGGAGTTGTGATACATTAGTTTTTAAAGGTATCAATGCCATTGCAGTTTGCACTTCTCGAGCAGCTTGTCGGGCTGTCCAGTCTGTTTTCCGATTTCCCTCATGAATTTTGGAGCTTCCTGATTGGTGAGCTTTGCAGTGCATGATTGCTACTTGCTCAGGCTTTTGTACTGCTTTTATTAATTGCAGGACTGCATCTTGATGTTTAATGTGTGTGCCTTGAGAAGACAGCAGTCCTCTTTCTTTCCACAGTGCCCCATGTACATGCACCACTCCAAAAGCATATTTTGAATCAGTCCAGATATTTACTTTCTTCCCTTCACTCAGCTCTAATGCCCTGGTTAAAGCAGCCAGTTCTGCTCGTTGGGCAGATGTGTTTGCTGGCAAGGCTTTGCCTCCACCACTGCACCTGTTGTTGTTACTGCATATCCAGGGTATCTGGTCCCGTTCTCCACAAAACTGCTTCCACCTGTAAACAGCTCCCAGTCTGCCTGTTCCAGTGGGACATCTTTCAGCTCTAGCTGAACAGGTGTGTTCTATCACTTCCACACAATCGTGTTCCAATGGGCCGTCTTCAGTTGTGGTACCTAGGAACAAAGCTGGATTCAAGAGGTCAGTTGTCTTTAGTGTGACATCATCCTGCTCAGTCAGGATTACCTGGAATTTCATCATCCTGCTTGGAGATAGCCAATGGCTCCCCTTTTGTTCTAAAACAGTGGTCACCATGTGTGGCACATAGACATCTATGTGTCTACCCATCGTGAGTTTCCTAGTTTCTTGTGTCAGCATCACGGTGGCTGCAACTGCCCACAGGCATGAAGGCCATCCAGCACTCACGTGGTCAAGTTGTTTGGAGAAGTAGCTTACCAGCCTTTTCCAGCTTCCCAAACCTTGGGTCAGCACTCCCTGTGCTAGATGTGATCTTTCATGCACAAACAGCTGAAAATCTTTGGATTGGTCAGGCAGTCCTAATGCTGGAGTTGTTGTCAATGCCTCCTTCAGTTTGAGGAAGGTCTCCTTCTGTGGTTTGTCCCAGGTAAATTGCTGTGTCTTGTGGGCTTCATTCAGGGGTTTTGCAATTAGTCCATAGTCCATGATCCACAGGCAGCACCATCCAGCCATCCCGAGGAAGACTCGCAGCTCATGCAGGTTCTGGGGTTCTGGAATAGCACAAATAGCTTGAATATGATCAGTACCCAGCTTACGTTGCCCTTGTGAGATTTCACATCTCAGGTAAATCACAGTTTGTGGGGCAATTTGTGCCTTCTCTTCAGACACCTTATATCCTCTCATTCCCAGCTGATTTAAAATTTCAATTGTTACCTTTATGCAGGTTGTCTTTTCCTCTGTAGCTATCAGTGAATCATCAACATACTGTAACAGCAGGTATTGCTCCCTCGGAACTTGCCCATTCTCGGTCCAAATCTCCAGCTCTTTAACCAGCTGGCTTCCAAATAGGGTTGGACTGTTCTTGTATCCTTGTGGGAGTTGTGTCCAGGTGAGCTGGGTTTTCCTTCCATTTTCTGGATTTTCCCATTCAAAGGCAAACAGTTTCCTACTTTCTTTGTCAAGGGGTATGCAAAAAAGGAATCTTTTAAATCAATTACAGTAAACCATTTCTATTTCTCTTTCACAGATGTCAACAATGTGCAAGGATTAGCTACCACTGGGTAAATATCTTTAGTTATTCCATTTATTGCTCTCAAATCATGTACTAGTCTGTACTCACCATTTGGTTTCTTTACTGGAAATACTATTTCCAGTCTATTAAATTCTGATTCACATTCTTCTAGAATTTGGTACTTCAAAAATTTATCAATAATCTTCACTATTCTTTGTCGTGCTTCTGTCTTTATGGGATACTCTTTAACCTGCACAGCTTTTGCCCCTTCTTTTAATTCCACATGTACTGGTGGTGCCAATTTAGATTTTCCTGGTATGTCTGTTTCCCATACAGAGGGAATTACTGCATCCTCTACTTCCCAAGGGATGGTAAGGACTAGTTTTTCTTTTATCATTAAAATTTGTCCTGTCTTCGATTCAGGTATTTTCATTAAAAGTTCCCCGTTCTCAAAAGTTATGACTGCATCAAGTTTTGCTAATAAATCTCCTCCTACAAAGTGGAATTGGACACTCAGGCATATATAAAAATTCATATGTTGAAACTTTGTTTCCAAAACACAAATCCAGGGGTTGCAGGAATGTCCAATTCTCCTCCTTCCCTGTGGCTCCAGCTATTGTTACTGTTTTGTCTCCAATTTGCCCTTTTAGAACATTTAGCACAGAATATGTAGCTCCCCTATCCACCAGAAATTTTACTTCTTTATCTCCCAATTGTAGAGTTACTAAAGGTTCTTGTGTTGTTTTTTGTTCCGATTCTAGTCAGCTGCTGTACTCCCCCAGCCCCATTAATTTCAAAGTGTCTTGATTCTGGTTGAACTGATTGCCCTGGTTAAACCGATTCGGGCATTCATTTTTCCAGTGCCCCTCTTGTCTACAATAAGCACATTGATTTAACCCTAATCTTGGCAAAACCCATCTCCCTTGTCCTCTGCCAAGTCTGCGCCTCCCCAGTCCATGACCACCTCTGCCATGTCCTCTGAAACCTGGATTCTCTCTTCCTTGGATCACTGCCAAAAGATTTTGCTGCTGTTTTTTACTAGATTCTTTTTCCCTCTTTTTGTATACTTTCCAAGCCACTTCAAGAAATTTATTCAAATTTCTTAATTCCTCTCCTTCTAATTTCTGCAATTTTCTCCTAATATCATTTTACAACTGCCTAAGAGAAATGAACGCAAGCTCAACTTTCGTTTGTTCTGTTTCTAGTTAAAGATCTGTGTACTATCTCACTGCCTCCTTAAGCCTTTCCAAAAATGCAGCAGGGGATTCTTTCTTTTTCTGTCTTACCTCATACAATTTAGACCAATTCATAGCCTTAGGTATAGCATTCCCAACCACTCCTGATATCTCTTCAGCCTCCGCATGTCCCCAAAGGCATTGGGATCCCACCCTGGATCCTTGGTCAGAAAGTTCTCATCTAAAGTCCCCATCACCACCCCAATTCTGAGATCTTCTCTCACCTTCTCCTTGGCTGCTCTAAGCACCATCTCTTTCTCAGTAGAGTCCATTAAATTATCCAGTATTACTTGTATATCTTCTCAATCTGCATTCTGAGTTTTCATAATCATTTTTACCACCCCTGCTACTTTATCAGGATTTTCTCTATAAGTTCCAGCTGATTGTTTCCAAATTATCAAGTCTGCAGAGGAGAAAGGCACTTTTACAAACACTGGCCCCTCTACTCCTACTCCTTGTCTCAAGGGGGCAATCACAGTCCGCCTTTGTCTGCCCAAATCTTTTCCCGTTCTACCCAGAACCGGAGCAAGCTTTGACCGAGTCCGATGGGACACCGGTGTCACTGATTTATTATCATCACCCCCGCTACTGCTATCCTCCTCCCCAGCATTTTTCACATTTCCTTGTATCACAGTTAGATCTTGATCATCTCCCAGAGAAGAAGGATCAGGTGAAGGCGGTAGAGGAGGATAAAGAGGGAAAGGTGAAGTGGGGTTAGGCGAGATAGGGTTAGGTGAAATAGGATTAGATGAAGTGGGGGCAGACAAAACAGAATCAGGTTCTTTTGTTTGTGCTAGAGCCACTTGTAAATCAACATCCATCTCTTTCCCCTGACGCAAACTTTCTTTTAATGCCAAGTGCTCTAAACAACTTTTCCTTTTACACAAACCTCACATTTATCACTCACACATGCCTTAACTGCCATCAATCCACACTCAGCCTGCCATTCTGGCTTGTCTCTCAAACAGAAAAACAAATCTACATACGGAACTTCATCCCATTTTCCCTCTTGCTTACAGAACAACATCAACTGTAAAATGGTGTTATACTGCAAAGATCCATTTCTTGGACACTTTTCCCCACTGTCCAGGTCATATCCTGGTCACCATGTATTACAATAATCAATCAACTTTACGTAAATCTTGCCCAAAGTTACCCTGTTTCCAATGTGCCAATAAGCACCCCAAAGGAGAAGTACGTGCTATAGGGGCATTGCCACCTCAAATCCCTTTAAGCTTCTCCATGTTACAGTTACAATACACCACACACCACTGATGTTGAACCTGCAACGCTTTCACTTCTGTTGTCTGACAGACAGCGCCTGGGCAATACCAGGAATTCCTCCAGCCCAACCGTGCGGAGATTTCGCTGTGTCTTATTGGCAGGCACCAGAGCAGACTGAAAAGCACCTTACCTCTCTCAGAGGGACGTTGTGAGCAGAGGAGACGGTCACGGCCGGATGGGCTCCCCGAGAATCCCTCGGTGCCGGCTGGAGCGTGATCGGGTCATGAACTCGCTCAGCAGCACTCACAGGGTCCCATCTGGGTCACCAAAATGTCAGCGTTCAGGAACACACATAATCACAGATTGATTATATACAGGTGCTTTATTGAAGCGCGTGGGAACTAGGGGTATCAGCAACCCAAATCTAGCTCCATCGTCTTTGTCCAAAGTGCACATATTTCTACAATTTCAGCTGTAGCAGTAATCACTACAACAACCTTATCAATATTGCTTCATTAATATTGCATCATTAACTTTATCGATATTTCTTCATGAGAGTTAGCTCATCCTTGTACGAACATGTACAAATCTTATCTCTGGGTGGGTATCTTGGAGACCCCAAGCACCAGTTCCTGTTACCGTAAACATTTCAGCTTGCTAGACCATCCCTAATACCAAACATTCTTGTGGCCTAATTCTACATGATTTTCAGAAACATTATTCAGAGACATTTAACCCCACAGTAACAGAATTACCAAGAATCCACTGTGACACTGCAGGGCCCAAAGAACCAAGGATCCACTGTGACTCCACGGAGTGTCATGGAACCGTGGAGACCATTGTGACACTCCAGGGCCTCATGGAACCATTCTGACACCAAGCTGGGTGGGAGTGTGGATGTGCTGGAGGGCAGGAGGGCTCTGCAGAGGGACCTGGACAGGCTGGATGCAGGGCCCAAAGCCAACAAGGTGAGGTTGAACAAGACCAAGTGCCGGCTCCTGCACTTTGGCCACAACAAGGCCTGCAGTGCTCCAGGCTGGGGACAGAGTGGCTGGACAGCGGCCAGGCAGAAAGGGAGCTGGGGCACTGATGGACAGCAGGCTGGACATGAGCCAGCAGTGTGCCCAGGTGGCCAAGAAGGCCAATGGCCCCTGGCCTGGATCAGGAATGGTGTGGCCAGCAGGAGCAGGGCAGGGATTCTTCCCCTGTGCTCGGCACTGCTGAGGCCACACCTCGAGTGCTGTGTCCAGTCCTGGGCCCCCAATTGAGGAAGGCCATGGAGGGGCTGGAGCGTGTCCAGAGAAGGGCAACAAGGCTGGTGAGGGGTCTGGAGCACCAGTCCTGTGAGGAGTGGCTGAGTGTGGTGGGTTTTAGCTCTAGCTAAAATCACCAGAGTACTTCCTTCTGTCTTACTGTGAGATATGGATTAGGATAAGGGCAAAACAGCTTTAAAACTGAATAGGAATAAAGAAACTTTATGATCAGGACTACAAGAATAAGAAACAAGCCAAAAAGCTTTAGTAACCTTTCCTCCCCCTACCAAACTTTTCTTTCGCAACTGACACGGCAGATACAAAACCTGGGATGTTAAAGCAGTTCCAACTATACAGTAGTCTTTTCATCGGTCTGTGCAGGGAGAGGAGATTTCTTTTGTCATGACATGGAGAGTTCTCCACAAGAAACATTTTTCTCATCAATTTTCATTTCTAGGAATGGCAGTCACCCGGGCACAAACTCTGCCCTCTCCTCCCATTTTCCCACCACTCAGAGGTGTGTTCATGGGCCATGAGCTAAGGGGTATATTTTAAGGATGGGTTATGCAAAGGCAAAGGTTCTCTTCATCTCTGAGAATAGAGGTTTTCTTCTTCTCTCCCTGGGGGCAAAGGGTCTTCATCAGCTCTCATCTCCCTCTCTCTCTGTTCAAGCTCTCATGGGATCACAGCTACTCCACCATCTGCTTGGCTTCATCCATGGATACCTTTGCCCAGATCTACAGCTTGAATACTTCAATCCCCCAATACTCTTTCATGAATTAAAGGAGTTAATTTTCAGAGCATTATTATTCATCTCCATGGCCCTACCAAAAGACTATATCAGCTTATTAGAGCATCTCCTCATTCTCCTTCCATCTGAGGCTTGATTCCTTCTTTTACTGTCCTTGATGTTTCACATTGTCTTTTCACGTGTCACTTGGTTCTTTTCTTTTCCTGGAGAGAGGATTAAAGTCTGCAGGTCTCCTCTGTGTAGTGGAAGGGTTAAATCTGTCCCAAGCCATGGCAGGCAGTGGTGGTGTGGGATTTCAGGTGTGGCTGGTGCCAGCTCTCAGGAGCTGTCTGTGCGGGCCGGGGGGCAGGGGGGGTGTTGGCGAGTGTCATCAGCCGTGGCCTGGCCCAGCCTGGGGGCCGGGGGCTCCCCTGGGAAGGGCTTTGGCCACCCCGCTGGAACGGGACCCGGAGGGCTTCCCGGGAAAGCCAGCACCGCAGCAGAGCCTGGCCTGGCCTGGGGGGGATCCCGCAGTCTCCATCTCCCCCCGGGAGCAGCTGGGGTCCGGCCCAGCCCCCCCCAGGCCGCACAGGCCACGGGGGAGCGGGGCCAGCCACACCAGAGCTCTGCTGCCTTTCAAGGCTGCAAAGAAAGAGACCAGTTCCTGGCCTTGGGTTTTTAAAAGGTGCCATTCACAAAGGTGAAGTTACTTTGCAGTGCTGCAGAATGCTGTCAGTTGTCAGAACTGGCCAGCTATTGGCTTGATCTCAAGCACAGAAGGAACTCCCCACAGCCTCTCTCAGAGGAATCACTTCAGTGGCTGTTTCCCACTTTGTTCCCTAAATGCTCATCTACCACACCCTTTGAACATAATTCTCATTACTCACAGCTCTCAAGGCCTTATTTAAAACCAAAAGTGTTTCTCCAGTATCAACCAAAAATTCTACTTTTATTAATTTTTTTTCCCAGTTGCAGTTTTATAACCAGGGGGTCTGTTGGGGTGGACTCCCCAGGTTCCCTTCAGTCTTCTTGTGGATGTGTGACTGCAACCACCCCTCCTTTCCCTTCTTTCTTTTGGCCATCTCGCTTCCACTTTGGACACTCATTTTTCCAGTGATCAAATTCTCCACAGTTCGCACATTGGTCTCTACCCAGTCGAGTCCGGCCTCGTTTGGGTGGTCCTTGTCTGTGCTTTCCTTTCCCTTTTCCTTTTTCCTCTACCACTGCTACTAGCTTCTCCATGTCTTGCTTATATCCCTTTTCTCAATTGCTGAAAACTCTCCATGCCTCTTCCAATAAGGCTTCTAAGTTTCACCCATCTGCCCCCCAAAGCTTTTGGAGTTTACACCTCATGTTCCCTGTGGGTTGTTCCAGAAATAGATGAACTAGCTGCTGTATTCCTACTTCAGAGCCCGGCTCCAGTGGTGTGTGTCTGTGCATCGCAACCTTCCAAGGATCTGGGAATTCCGAGGGAGATTCCGAGGGACCTTGTTTGATTGCATATAAGGCTGCCCAGTTCATGGTTTTAGGTCCAGCCCTCTCCACTCCCTTCACTCTCCACTCCTGGGAGCTTTCTGACTTTCTCCTTCCACTCAACTGATTTGGATCCCATTGTGGGTCCTGTAAAGTATTCTTTTCCATCCATTTGTAATGTTTTATAATGGTCCTTTGCCAGGTCCCCTGCTGGTTTTAGAACCAATTGTTTCTCAGTTTTGGTTAATGCATCTAATAACAATTGTGTATCACTTCAATCTGGGTTATGTTGTTTGACTATATATCGTAAACATTTGGCAGTGTTTACTGGGTCACTTTGATAATTCTTTGTGACCTTTTCTCAGGCCTCTGTGTCGAGAGGAGAAAAGGGTTCCTTAACTACCATTGTCCCTTCTGGTCCTATTGCTCCCCACAAGGGTGCCTGTAGTACCTGCTTTCTGCTCCGGGATGCAATCGGGCTACCTGGGGGTGTTGGGGCTGATGCCCCCTTAAAGCTGTCGGGAGGAGGTGGAGGGGAAATGGAGCTTCCAGGTGTGGAGGGGGCAGAGGAGCAAATGGAGCTTCCAAGTGCACCTCTTCCTCCTCCTGCCTCCTAAAGGGAGGGCTGATTAAATTAGTACAGTTCTTTTCTTGCTGGGCTGCTGCTGGATAGGCCTTACTCAGCCTAATGCACCTAATGCATATTCATTTCTTGGCTCCTCCCATCCCCATTCCATATGGTAATGAGCTCCACACCCCTCTGGACATGCCCAGTTCACTCTGGTGGTCACTGAGGGGTCTTCAGGGATGAAGGCTCGGAACTGTCCAAACCCCTGGGTCAACTCCGTCCAGCTCTGGAGCCAGAAGACCTTATTCATCTCAGTGCTTTTTCTTTCCTAGGGCACTATGTTAAAATAGATGTTACAGCCACTATACAGTGGAGTAAATAATTCTGATTAAGACCTTTTTGTCGAGTCATGATCCTAATCAATCACCTCTATATGTATATAATACTTCTGCTGTGCTGCTCTTCATGTTGCAGGACAAAGTTGTACAAAGTTTCAATTCCACCTCTATAATCCTTTATAGAGAAATCCTTTACAAATCCTGGGGCTCGGACTGGATCCAGCCACTCCCAGGCTCCTCTCACAGAAGGAGTTTAGAAATCCTGGGGGTCCTGGCTTGGGGGATCTTGGGGTGTAATTGGGGTGTTGGGGGTCTTTTCTGCACCTGGTGACCCAACAGGAGCTTCTCTAATAACCTTTGCCTGAAGCTCCCACTGTGCCCATGACAGGAGCCCCTGGCAGTGTCTGTGACATCCCGGCTCTTTGGCAGCCTGGGCACTGCTGGGATGTCACCCTGGAGCCCCTGGCAGTGTCGGTGACATCCCGGCTCTTTGGCAGCCTGGGCACTGCTGGGATGTCACCCTGGAGCCCCTGGCAGTGTCTGTGACCTCACTGTTCTTTAGGAGCACAGGGATGTCACCACTGGACTCCTGTCACTGCCTGTGACAAATTGGCTCCTTGGCAGCGTGGAGACACCTCTGTTGTCACCCTGGAGCCCTGGGACTGTCACCTCACGACCCTTAGGAAGATGAAGGAGCCCTGGGATGTCACCAAGGAGCCCCTGGGGCTGCACGTGAGCTCACAGCTCTTCAGCAGCCTGGAAAGCCTGGGATCTGTTCATTCCTGCTCTGCTGAGGATGGATCCTCAGCAACTTGGAGGGAGGTTCCCTGATGAGTTTTACTTCTCCAGAGGCTTGTTCAGTCTTCAGCTCTTCATTCCAGGAATTCAGCCTCAAAAACTCATTAAGATTTCAAATTGCTCTACAAGACAAGCCCATGGGAATAATTTAATTTCAAGTCTTCTATTCTTCTATGGTAAATTTTACAGATTTCAGAAGTGTATTCAAAGAGAATATACTATATTTTTAAAATAGTGCAGGGTTTTTTTTGTCCTATTTAGTTTTGTTTTCCTGTTTATAGATTGATATCAGCAATCTCCAGTTGACATTGATCCTGAGCACCTCCTAAATCACTCTGAACAGATCTGAAAATCAATTCCCTTTATGGCTGACAGTCCATCAGACTTTGTCCCTAAAGCCCCCCATCTCAGGGCTGGGGTCTCATTCCAGCCCTGGCCCCCAGAGCAGCTGAGGAATGGAGCCACATCCAGGGGTGTCCCCAGGGCTCAGGACTGGGGCCAGCTCAGTTCAATCTCTTTATTGCTGCTCTGGAGCAGGGCACCCAGGGCCCCCTCAGGCAGCTGCCAGGGGAGCCCAAGCTGGGTGGGAGTGTGGCTGTGCTGGAGGGCAGGAAACTCTGCAGAGGGATCTGGGCAGGCTGGAGCCATGGGCCCAGGACAATTGGATGAGGTTCAGCAAGGCCAAGGGCCGCGTCCTGCCCTGGCCTCACAACCACCCCAAATCCCTGGCCGTGCCCTGGCCCTGATCCCCACAGCCTGTCCTGTTCCCTTCATCCCTGCATTGCCAGGGACTCTGTGGGACACGGGAGCTCTGCTGTGCCTATGGAGGGAGCTCCAAGTGCCACCACTGCACTGGGAACCACAACTCATCGGCTTTGTGTCCTTTGGGGCTCAGCAACTGGGGACACTCAGAGGCACAGCAAGTTTCTCTTCATGGCCAACAGAAAAAATGGAAACATGATCCAATTTGAAAAACATCAAAACTCTTCCCTCAGCAATGTGAGACAACCCAGCAGCATCTGATGTGCCCACTATCCACCAGGGATATCCATACAGGAACATTTTTAAATGAAGGTAATTATTGGAACCATAAACAAAATTTAGGCGTTTCATGATGAGTTAATTGAAGTTCTTAAAGACTGGGCAACTCCCTGAAGCTCCAAGTGTGAAGCCACTCAGTTGAGAGCCATTGGAATGCCCAGAGTGCAGCTTGAGGAGGAAGTCTGGGAGCAATGGGAAGGACACAGATGCAGCTGCTCTCGTTAAGAGATGTCCTTAGACACGGCCATTTAAACAGGAGATGTGGAAACTCATGATTGAAGAAGGACATGAAATAAGAGACAGAATATTGGTGACACAATCACAGGGGAAGATCAGTATTCCTTTTCCTGACATCATACAATTCCAGGAAATTCCTGGTCTCTCCTGGTGGGAAAATTTTGACATTATTTAAAAGTACTCAACTGACCCAGCTGATGAGATGTGCTCGTGCACCTCACAAGCTGCAGGTCCCCTACAGCCCTGGAGGGCTCCTGTCCCATCTGCTCTGCTCCAGTCTAAAACAGGGACCAGCATTGTCCCAGGATCATCAGAGAGCTGAATGGGAAAGGATCTCAGCAAGTCTGCAGCCCAAGGTGTCAGCAACAGGCCAAGAGCAGGTGGTTCAAGGCTTGATTTGGTCTGGATTGGCAAATGGCAAAGAACAGGGAGGGGGCAGCATGTCAGCACCTGGCTGAGCCCATGGGAACAAAGGTTTCCTCCTGTGCTGGCTGCTGTCCCCTCTTTCCCCTTGCCCCCATTGTCTTTTGTCTCCCCCCAGCCCCCGGTGAAGAGCCTGGCTCTGTGTTCTCCATCAGCTCCTCGGTGGCACTGCCAGGCTGGGATGAGGAGCCCCTGAGCCTTCCCTGCTCCGGGCTGGACAAGCCCAGCTCCCTCAGCCTCTCCTCAGAGCCCAAGGGCTGCAGCCCCAGCTTGGAGGCCCTTGCGTGACCCTGCTCCAGCTGCCAGACATCTTTCCTGCCCTGGGGAAGCCAAGGCAGGCCCCAGGGACCGGGATAATGCATGTCCTTGATGTCCTGCTCACACAGCCCCGGCCCCTTGTCCCCGTGCCAGGCTCTGGGCTGGATCCTGTGCAACATCCTTAGGCTGTGGCTCCAGGAGCAGCGGGGGGATAGCGGGGGACAGGGGACCCCACTGGGCATGAACAGTGTTGGACTTCTCTGGGGGGGTCAGTGTGAGAGGGGGCTGGGGCAGAGTGACCAATGCAGTGACCTCACACAGCCCCCTCTGATGTCACAGCCTGCTCTGTGACGTCACACAACTGGTCTGTGATGTCACAAACCACTCTGTGATGTCACATCCAAATCTGTGACGTCACTGCCAAGTTAGTGATGTCACAGCCTTCTCTGTGATGTCACAGCCTGCTCGATGATATCAGACCTCCACCCTGTGATGTCACAGCCTGCTCTGTGATGTCATAGTCCGATCTATGATGTCACAAACCACTCTGTAATGTCACAGCCAACTCTGTGATGTTACAAACCACTCTGTGACATCACACAACTGGTTTCTGACATCAAAACCACTCTGTTATGTCACACAGCCACATTGTAATGTCACAGCCAGCTCTGTGACGTCACAGGCATATCTGTGATGTCACCGAAGACTCATTTATGTCACAGCCTTCTCTGTGACGTCTCACACAACTGGTCTGTGATGTCACAAATCACTCTGTTATGTTACACTGCCACAATGTAATGTTACAGCCTGCTCTGTGATGTCAGAGCTCCACCTGTGATGTCAAAGCCTGGCCTGTTTCATCACGTAACTGGTCTCTGATGTCACAAACCACTCTGTGATGTCACAAAGCCACATTGTTATGTCACAGCGAATTTGCTGATGTCACAGTCAGCTCTGTGATGTCATACCCTGCTCTGTGATGTCACACCTCCACCCAGTGATGTCACAGCCAGATCTGTGATGTCACAGCCTGCTCTGTAACATCACAGAACTGGTCTGTGATGTCACAAACCACTATGTGATGTCACACAGCCATATTGCAATGTCACAGCCACCTCTATGATGTCACATCCTGCTCTGTGATGACACAGTCAGCTCAGTGATGTCACACAACTCATCTCTGATGTCACAAATCACTCTGTGATGTCACAAAGCGCCACTGTCATGTCACAGCGAATTCTGTGATGTCACAGTCAGCTCTGTGATGTCACAGCCAACTCTGTGATGACACAGCCTACTCTATGATGTCAGACCTCCACCCTGTGATGTCACACCCATATCTGTGATGTTACCGACAATTCATTTATGTCACAGCCTTCTCTGTGATGTCACACAACTGGTCTGTGATATCACAAATCACTCTGTGATATCACACAGCCACACTGTAATGTCACACCCTGCTCTGTGATGTCACTGCCTGCTCTATGATGTCACATCCAAATCTGTGATGTCACAGCCACCTCTGTGATGTCAGATCTCTACCCTGTGATGTCACAGCCTGCCCTATGATGTCACACAACAGGTCTGTGATGTCACAAACCACTCTGTGATGTCACACAGCCACACTGTAATGTCACAGCAAATTCAGTGATGTCACATCCTGCTCTGTGATGTCACTGCCAGCTCTGTGATGTCACACTCTTCTCAATGATATCTGACCTCCACCCCGTGATGTCACAGCCTGCTCTGTGATGTCACAGAGACAGCCTATGATGTCACAGCAGCTCAGTGACCTCACAGAACCCACTCTGTGATGTCACAGCCCACTCTGTCACCTCATGTCACCAGATGATAAATTGTCTACCCCAGGTGAGCACACACTGCTCCTTCTCCAAACCCACTGGCCCATGGACACCACACAATGCCCATTGTGGAAGGAGGGGAACTGGAAGTTCTCCAGCCTCAGTGTCCTGCCAGCTCAGCCAGGCCCACTGGAACATTGGGCTCCAGCACCAGCAGGGACCAGCAGAGAGACCCCAGCACAGAAGAATGCATGTGGAAAGGGGAGGGGAAATATGTTCATCATTTTGGGCTCATGATTACCATATGTCTGTTTAGTCTGGGACAATCAATGAATGGCTGTGTGCAAAATACAGAATAGAAACAGAAACTTCCCTGTGCTCAGCATGCCCGGCTTTGGGAGGAGCTGTCCCCCCGAGCATCCGGCCACATAAAGAATGCTGCTTCTCAATGCTGCATTGCTGCTGAGGAGTTTTTATTTTAGGGAATTTTGGGCACACTCCCAGTGCCAAGGAAAGCTGTGTCTGCTGCTGTTCACAAACAGAGAAGGGCTGCTGGGAGATGTGGTGGTCAGAGGCTGCCTGGGGTACAGTGACCATGGAATAATCGAGTTTTCAATATTCTGTGACAGAAGGAGGGGCAGCAACAAAACTTCTACACTGGAATTATGGAGGGCAGACTTTGGCCAATTCAGGATGCAGATTTGGGCAGAACTGAATCAGGTACTGATTTTTGTAAGGGAAACAGCCCTTAAAAACAAAGGGGTTCAGGAAGGATGGACACACCTCAGGAAAGTAAACTTAAGGGGGAAGGAGCAGCCTGTCCCTGTGAGCCAAAAGATGAATCAGTGAGGAAAATGCCTGGCCTGGCTGGGCATGGAGCTTTTTCCAGGAACTCAGGAAAACCATGGACACATCACCCTCGGACAGAGGGGCAGGAAACTCAGGAAATATTCAGGGATGTCTTTAGGTCATGCAGAAAGGAAATGTGAGAGATGAAAGCTCAATTAGGACTTAACCTGGTTGCTTCTGTGAAGGATAATAAAAATAATGTTATCAATACATTAATGGCAAAGGAGTTTAAGTAAGGACAACCCCCATTCCTTATTGGGGGGGATAAGGTTGCCAAAGATGAGGAAAAGGACTATTGGGATCAGAGCACACAGGGCCAACTGAGTGATGTTAGAAAAGGTATTTTATTGCATAGTCCATCAGTCTTAGGAAAGGGTGAGACACTTGAGGTGTTACATTCGACACCTTCATCTCAGAAGCCACCTAAATTCTAGTTACAATGTCTTTTATAAACTTTTTAACCAATCATGAGGTGACACAAAAGCTCATCAGCATCTTCATAAACCAATCATCAATTGCTTCGTCTCACACAATGCTGCTGCAATGTGTCTTTTCTTATCCAATCATAGAACACTACAGAAACTTACATTGCTGTATCTGTAATTTCTTACTGACTTTAGAACAGGTTATATGTGAAATTCAAAATCTCTATTATCTTATTTAACATATTTATTCACTTCTAGAAAGCATATTTCCACTTGCTGAAAGTGTGTTTCAAACATATTTTGACTTAAATTATAAGTTTCAATTCTTACTTCATGTTTGTACAGGTTCATTGTTGTAAAGCCCCAGGCCTTCCCCAAGGTCTCAGGTCAGACTCTGTGTCCATCTCTGTCTCTGGGCCTGGATGCTCAAGGCCCTGAGAGCTCTCTGTGCCTGCATTTCCCACCCAGCCCAGCTTGGGCTCCCCTGGCAGCTGCCTGAGGTGCCCTGGGTGCCCTGGGCCAGAGCAGCAATAAAGAGATTGAACTGAGCTGGCCCCAGTCCTGAGCCCTGGGGACACCCCTGGATGTGGCTCCATTCCCCAGCACTCCTCGGGCCTGCCCATCCAGCCAGATTTTGAGCTGGGGAACAGATGCTGCAGAGGCTGTTGGATCAAGTTCCTGGGAGCAATCCCACAAGTTTGGGATTAGTGCAGCTGTGGCTCTGCACAAGAGAGCTCTTCAGCCACTTTCTCTCTTTTCCTCCCTCTGGCCATGGAGGCAGCTGGTGACTTCAGCGTGTGCCTCGTGTGTGCAAAGAGCAAATCTGTGCAGAATCGGGGCACGGAGGCTTTGGGGCATCTTGGCACCTGTGCTGGGCACAGAAGGTGTTTTCCATTGCACTGAGACTGTCTGCTGTGGAAAGTGGATTGAATATCCAGCAGAGGAATGACTTTTGTTTGGATGGAGCTGTGCCTTCCCTTGCTTTGTTTGCTGACAAGGAATGAACATCCCTCTGTGTCTGGGGCAGCTCCTTCTGCAAGGAAAGCAGGTGGGAGTTGGAGCCAAGGAGCTGAAAGCTGCAGGCACAGCCTGGAGGGGAGGGAGCTCAGATTTGCACAAGGCTGCTCTGAGTGCCAGGGCTTGGATGAGGGAATTGGTGGGGTGGGGGTAGGGACAAAGTCTGATGGATTGTCAGCCATGAAGGGCCTTGATTTTCAGATCTATTCAGAGTGCAGGAGGAGGTGCTGGGGATCAATATCACCTGGGGATTGCTGATATCAGTGCATAAACAGGAAAAGAATAAATGGGGAAAAAGGTCTAGTCTCTCTGTGTTTTTTTTAATGTAATGTTATCACATTACATTACAAATGGAGTGAACACTTAGCCAAGTCCTGCCTATGCTCAGGTTTCTGGCAGTAGCTCTGTTTCAGGCCACCTGCATCCCAAATTGCTCTTGCTCCCAAGTTCTTTAGAATGGCCCATTAGGTCGAATAGAAAATGAATTATTTACTGAATGGACTCAAGATTAACAGACAAGAGACTTTAAACAGACTGCTTCCTCCACAGGATAACCCAAAGAAGTGCTAGTGGATACAAACACAGTGCACAATCAAGTTACCTGTATTACAGCTCATGAAGAGCTGGCACAGATTAGGAGTCAATGGAACTCAGCACCCAATTGATGGTGGAGCACACATGGAGCCCTTTCTTTCCCTCAGCTTCCAGAAAGGAACCACCAAGATGCCTCCAGGCTTGGGACAGAAGCCCTGCCCGTTTCCAGGGACTATGCAGAAGAGTTGTGCTTTGTGCAAGTTTTGTGTAGCTTTTCTAGTTTGTCAAGTGAAGTGTGTGTCACTCCAGAATCCAAGGCTCATCTCCCTTCAGGCTGCTCTCAAGGCAAGATGTTTCTGGCCAGCTGGGAACTGCAGCTCCCTGGCAGCAGAGAGAAGTCAGGACAGGACAGATGTCCGGCCTGGGTTATCTGCCCAGTTCCTGTGAGGGGGAGATGCCCTGAGTTCTGGCCCCAGCTGCTGGACAGAGCAGAGGAGCCCTTCTGTGGGCCAGGGGAAGTCCTGCTCCAGGAACCTCCTGGAACCAAGGGGCCCTTGTGACATTGGGATGCCTGATGGAGCCAAGGGACCATGGTGACACCAATGAACCTCCTGGAACCAAGGGGCCCTTGTGACACTTTGGAACTACAGAGACCATTGCTGAGTACGGAACCTCATGGAACCAAAAGCCCATTGTGACAGATCAGGGCCTGGTGGAACCAAAAAGAGCATTGTGACACCATGGGGCTCCATGGAGCCAAATATCCACTGGGACATTGCAGAACCTCATGGAACCCAGGGGCCTCTGTGACACTG